>NC_135487.1:2480354-2620542 GCF_052094955.1 Ictidomys tridecemlineatus
TGAGCCAGGCCCTGGAGGGAGTGAGCTGGAGGGGAGGGAGGGGTGAGCTGGGCCCTGGAGGGGGTGAGCTGGAGGGGAGGGAGGGGGCCACAGAGGGAGGGGAGACTCGGCCCTGAAGCCCAGGGCTGCCCCTTATTTCCCCTCGGGCCACACCGCCATCAAACCCAAAGGCACAGGCTTCATTTGCCTTTTCAATCCAAATAGTGATGGTGTCACTATTTATTTGCTTATTTGCTAGATTTACATTTACATAGAGAAGGTTTCTATCAAAAAAAGAAAAAGTGAAGCTGTTACCTATTTTAAATTTTAAAATATATATATATGCTAGGCAGGTGGCACCCGCAATCCCAGCAGCTGGGAGGCAGGGGCAGGCCATCGCAGGTTCGAAGCCAGCCTCAGCAACTTGGTGAGGCGGCAAGCGACCTCGCGGGATCCTGTCTCCAAATCAAACTAAGAAGGGCTGGGACGCGGCTCGGTGGTTAAGTGCCCCGGGCTCAGTCCCTGGAGCCAACAACAGTCAACACACGGTGGCACGTCCAGCTGTCCTATCTCAGGAGGGCCAGCCGCATCCTAGTGTCTCCAGCGACGTCACAGACAGTGGCCACTCGGGGCCGGAAACCTCCCGCGTGAGGCAGGGAGAGACCACTGCCTTCACCTGGACCCCCGAGAAGCCTGCGCCTTTTGGGTTTGATGACACCTCCCTCCTCCTGCACCCTGACCACAGCAAGGGGCCTGCGGGTGCCCCTGGCCCAGAGGCTCCTGATGGACACTGCAGGGTCCAGGTGGACACAGCAGCCTGCGCCTGGCCGGCATCAGAAACACCAGACACAGAGGAGACAGGAGTCCAAGGGGCCCAGCCTGGCCTTGGGACTGTGGGAGGGCAGTGTCAGCGGGGCCAGCTGCCTGTGGGGGACGTGGGGGAGGCCATGTCCTGCCCGGATGGCCTCCCCAGCCTCCCTCCTGCCTTCTTCCCACCCTTCCTCCCTTTTTATGTGAAGTTGACAATTTATCTCCACTTCACTGCTGAGGGACGTGACCTCCCAAAGCCACACACTGGCACACAGAGGACCCCTCCTCCACCGCCACGTCTCGAGCACCCGTGTCAGGCCCTCGGCACCCTCTGACTTTCTGGTGGCCCCTCTGGGCATTACCCCTGTTAAAAGGAAGACTGTGCTGGGCACCCCTGCCTCTGCGTCCCGCGGCTCTGCTGCCCTCCAGGTGCCCCCTCCCACGCCCTCCATGTGAGGCCGAGGCTGGACTTGAATGGGCCCCAGCTGTGCTGGTGCCAAGGGCAGGAAGCAGAGTGGCCTCGGAGGCTCGGGGTGGGGCGGGTCCTATCTGCAGGGCCTGCGAAGACAGGAGGGCCAAGAGAGGACAGTGCCACCTCCCGGGGTCCCACTGCCATGGGCGCCCCCCAGCCTCCTCCTGCCCCGGAGTTGGCCAGTCAGCATCGACACGGGTTGACTCAGGAGTCAAGTCACGCCGACCCCACTTCTGCCCGGACACTGTACCCCACTCCCCCCTTCCCCCTGCCTCTGGAGCCCACTCACCCGGAGGCTGACCTCCAGCCCAGTCTTCAAGGTGACCGTGGAAACAAGGCTGGGGGGAGTCAAGGGGAGCATGGAAAAAATGTTCCCCTGTTTACAGATTTCCGTGAGGTCTATCCCGCCTGTGGGCGACTCAGTGAGGACCAGGCCATCGAGGTTGGTGGTCAGCGGTGCTGCCTTCCTGGGGCTCAGCTGGCCACACAGACACTTGGCAGCCATGTTGGTTATTGGGAGTCACAAAGGAGAACACAGGTAATGGGACAGAAGGCAGGGCCTTTGGGGACAGGTGTCAGATGTGACACTGGAGCTGAAACGAGAACCAAGCAAGAAGACGACCATCAGGAGGATGTGAGGAAGAGCCTGGCAGGCAGCAGTGGGCACATGTGCCAAGGTCCTGGGCAGAGCACTCGGGGATGGTGGGATCCCGGGGAGGCTGGAGGGATCCCGGGGAGGCTGGTGGGGTCCCGGGGAGGCTGGTGGAGTTGGGACCTGGACAGCCAGGGAGGGTAGGTGGATAGGGAGGCAGGGCCACAGGGTTCCTGGCCAGGGGCGTGGACCTTCCTTAGCGGGGTAAGGAGGTGGGAAAAGCTGGCGGGAGGGGATGGCGGGGGCGCTGGGACATAGCCGCTACACACCACGAAGGACTCTGGGGAGGGCGCTAGAACCGCTCAGCCTCCTGGTAAACTGGCGATGATCCTTGCTTTTCGAAGCAATCGCTCATAAAATTAAGGCCTCAGAGAAAGAGAGGGCGGGACAGAGACAGAATACAAATTGGGGTTTAGAGGAGGAACTTTTGCAATTCTGGTCTGGGAGAGGCCCAGGGAGGCCGGGGTTTGGCTAGGAAGTAGCCGTAGATCCCATTAGCGGAGTATTTATGATTCTGTCCGTCCCTTTCCCATTCCCTTCTAAATTCTTCACATTTAACTCCACCTCATGCTCCGAGAGGGACTTTTATTACCGTCGCGTGCTAATGCATGACAATCCAGCTCTCTAATCCTAGCTGATCAGCAGTGCAGGTGACAAGCCAGCCGGGGACCTGGCGTCTCAGCCAGTGTTTGACATGGCTAGAATTGCTTAGCTGTGGCCAGGCGGTGGCCAGCCTGAAGTACCCCAAATCAGCCAAGACGAGCCCCCCGAGGGGGGGGCGGAGAACAGCATCTGCAGGGAAACAGACAGATGGATGTCACCCAGGCCCCAGGACACCATCCCGGGCCAGCTGGGACTCAGCCCATGCAGCCGAGATGCCCACACTCGACCCTCGGAGCTGGCTGTCCATCCCCTTGTCTCTAAACAGACGGGTGCTTCCTGAGCTCCGCAAGAGGCCTGCAGCCCCTCCCTGGTCTCCTGCTTTTGGAAAGGACTTGGGGGCCCCAGGAGGGGTGAGGTCCTTGTGAAGAGTCACTGTCCAGCTGAGCCTGGACTCCCCCTCCAGCCCTCGCTGCTCTCAGGTCACTCTTCAACCCCAGGACGCTCGGCAGAGGTGGTCTGTGCAACCCCGGCACCAAACGTGACGTGAATGAAGGGTCGCCAGACGGGCGGGGGGAACAGTCGGGAGGGGTGCCTGAGGAGAGCCCTGCCTGATGGCCGGCTGGCCACTGCTGCCGAGGCGGGGCCCAGGGTCGACTGTCACCAGATCCCACAGGGACTGCCTGGGCCCAGAGCAGGCTGCCCGGACCCGCGGAGTGTGGTCCACTCGGGAGTCCCCGTTTCGCGAATGTCGGGGCCAGACAGTGGCTCAGCCTGGACTCTGTGGGCTGCAAAGTCACCTGGCCATCAGCTCCAACACGGACCTTTCCTGGGGAGGCCATCACTGCCCCAAAAGCACTGGGCCCTCCAGAGGCTCACACAGGCTCCTCCCCCCTCCGCGGCTCCCCCCCTCCACGGCTCCTCCCCCTCCACGGCTCCTCCCCCTCCACGGCTCCTCCCCCTCCACGCTCCTCCCCCTCCACGCTCCTCCCCCTCCACGCTCCTCCCCCTCCACGCTCCTCCCCCTCCACGCTCCTCCCCTTCCACGCTCCTCCCCCTCCACGCTCCTTCCCCTCCACGCTCCTCCCACCCCAGGCCCCTCGCCCAGCAGACCCGCCCCCTTCTCCTCCACCGCATCCCAGGATGAGGACCACTACTCACCAGGCAACCATGGTGTGTGTCCTGCTGAGCCGTGGGGTGGGGCTGGGGACCAGGATGAAGGAGGCATGGCCCCCCTGGGGAGCTCAGGGTGGGTGGGGACAGAACTCTGTGCAGGCTCACAACCTGCCACCTCTATAAGCAGGGAGCCCCCCGGGGGAGTGGGGCAGAACACAGAAGCCCTGGGAGCTCCCCCGGGAGGACTGACCACTTATGGCCATGGCCACCTGCTGCATGTCCATGGGCCAACTCCATGCCATGCAGCCTCCAGGTCATCTCATTGACCTGGGGTCCACAGGGCGCGGATCATTTGTCCCATTTGATAGAAGAGGAAACAGGATCCAGGTGGTCCAATGACCTGCCCGTAGTCTCCTGAGGCAGAGCCAGAGGTGACCTCCTCTCCACCCTCCTCCTAAGGAGCTCAGAGGTCAGCAGCTCAGTGAGGCTGGGCAGAGCCGGCCCCGAGGGTGGAGCTCAGCCCCTGCAGCCCCGATGCCCTGCACACCCTGCCCCGGCGCCCCGCAGGCCTGAGCCCCTCCCAGACAGACCCAGGCCCACAGCACAGATCTGCCTCTGCCTGGGCGCCCTTCCCGTCCCTGGCCGCCACTCGCCTCCACACGCCTCTGGCACTGGAACGAGGCTCGGGTGAGCTTTAATTTGTGACTGGACCCGTTTCAGCCACATATTTCCAAATCAGATGTTTAATTGACTCGGTTTCATCCTACATTCTGCGTCTGCATCCCAGAGCCCAACGGCCTTCAGCGTGGGCAGCCGACACGTCCAAATGAACCATTTGGACTCAGACTGCCTCGGACTGTGCCGCCCAGGGACGGGAAATGGGAGCCCAACATACGGCCCGGGGAGGGGGGAGATGGGCGGCCCCTCCGCCAGCCTGTGGCCCCCGGCTGCAGAGGGGCAGGATCTCACTGCTCACCGTGGGTGGCCTTTGGGGCACAAGAGCCGTGCCCAAGGATTTGGGTCCTAGTTCAGCCCTAAACAAAATACAGTTCCTGTGAAGCTCACTCCTCGCAGTCTTCTAATCACGCTGCTCCTTTGCTACCAAGCAGTGTCCATGTCAGAAGGACAAGAGCCCAGGCCTGGTGTGGGTGGAAGGAAAACAGGATCCACGGAACCCTGGGGGGCAGCTGCGACTGCTGTGGGCATCGTGCCACAAGGACAAAGCCTTCTCCCTCCATGGGTCTCTGAGACACTGAGGGAGGACAGGAGCTCAGGGCATGGGCCTCCATCAGGGCCTCCATCATCAGGGCCTCCATCAGGGCCTCCATCATCAGGGCCTCCATCATCAGGGCCTCCATCATCAGGGCCTCCATCAGGGCCTCCATCAGGGCCTCCATCAGGGCCTCCATCAGGGCCTCCATCATCAGGGCCTCCATCAGGGCCTCCCACTTGCTGTCAGCTGTGTTCAGAACACAGAGGGGCCTCTGCAGCCAGAGTGCTCACCCCACAAATGAGGGGAAGCTGTCCGAAGAGGAACCCCCCGGAGACAGTCCCCCAGGGAATGCTAGTGAGATGCTCCGGGTCTGCCACTAGAGCAGTGTGGCCGTGCACTCACTGTCTGCCCCACCTGAGCCTACATCTACTCACCCGTCCTCCCCTGTGGTGCAGACAGGGGAGGGAGAAGGGGCTCACACAACCGTGGGGCTGGCAGGCGGGAGGCGCAGGCAGAGTGAGGCTGGAGCCTGAGGCCATCCAGAGGCAGATTCTCTCCCTCCCAGGGATCTCACTGCTGGAGCCCAAGGTCTTCGACTGATTGGATGGGGCCCACCCCCACTATGGAGGCCCCCTCCTTCCTCAGCGTCTGCTGATTCCAATCACATCTAAAGCAGACCTTCCCAGCAACGCCCAGGCCAGGGTTTGGCCTCATGTCTGGGCACCGTGGCCCAGCTGAAGTGACATAGCTTGACCATCACAGTCTCTGGGGAGGCTGCAGTAGGCTGCTGTCCCCAGGCAGAGGAGACTCCAATGTGGCCAAGGTTCCCGTCGGCCTCTGTGTCCCCTGGCTCAGCATGAAGACAGCCGGGGATCTGGCTGGCACTTCTTCGACCAGCAGCCAGGCAGACGACCTTGCTCTTGGGTGGAGCGGACGTGTCCAGGGTACTCAAGGCACCCAGCAAGGAGGGTCCCTTTCACCTGCTGCGTCCTCGGAGCCTGTATCAGTCCACGGCGCCGGGGAGGGTGCAGCTGCTCTGACGCAACCCACGGCCCCTGCTCAGACGCAGCTTGGGCTCGGTGGCACACCCGTGGCTCCTGGTGGTGACCGAGGGTTCACCTGCACGTTCCCAGGGGAAGCCCCTCTGGTCTCGGCGTCCTCAGAGCTGAGCTGGTCAACGTGCCGCTACCTGGGAACGGGAGGGAGTCTCCGTGGCCCGTGGGCTGCACCACAGAGGCTCGAGGCTCAGAGGGACGCTCGGTTACCAGTTGAGGTTCCACGGAGACTCCCTCACGTCCCCTGCCAGTCCGTGTTCTTGGAGGGATCACCACAGCCTCCCAGGGAAGGCAGGTTCGCGGGTTGCTGGGCCGCGGATGGACGCGGTCACGTGCTGCAGCACAGCCGTCCGCATGTCCCTGGTGAGCTGGCCCCGCACCAAGCAGCTCCCCCAGAACCACCCAGGGGGGCAGAGGGGACATACAGAGGCCGTTCCCTCCAAGGCCGGAGTGACGGCCGCTCCTGGGGCTGTGGCTTTCCCAGCAGGCGCCGGGCGCTGCTGGTCCTCCCCGTCCTGCGGTCCCCACAGCAGCTTGGTGGCTCCCTACACACTGACCCCCAGGGCTCCCTTCAGGGGCTCTGAGCCTGTGGCCCACTGTCCGGCCTCCTAGGCCTGCCTCTGAAATCTCAGGGATGCAGGGTGACCGCGGTCAGCACACCCCAGAAACCAGCAGGGCCACCTGCACCTGGGCGGCTTGAACCCCAGCGGTGGCCAGGGACAGCCTGCCGGCTGCGGGCAGGGAGAGGAGGCCCACGGTCATCCCAGGACTCAGGCCCCCAGGCTCTCTCCCGAAATCATTCTGCCCCGGAAGTTCTTGGGGACAAATGTGTGCTCCTGGCCCTCTGAGTCTGCGATGGGCAGCCCTGGAGACGCCGGGAGGTGCCCAAGGCGCCGTTCTCGTTGTCCTGAAGACGCACCCGGCTGCTGCCTCTCCCCTGGAACTCGGGGCCTCTCTGCCCTGAGCGCCCCCAGCCCCACGGGCTGCTGTTGGGCGCTGGCCAGCTCCTTGGTTCACGCCTTTCCTGACCAAGCACGGAGCCCTCCCCTCTCCCCCTCCCCCTCATCCTCACTGTTAAAATGACTGAAGCAGCCAGGAGTGCCCAGGCCATGGCCGGGGCCTGCCGTCTTGACACCTCCTCTGCCAAATAAACGAGTCCTCCCCCGTCAGTTCTGCCTTCCACCAAGTCTCAGGGCGCGGGGCAATGGGCCAAGCTTTGCCCTGGTGTGACCAAGGTGCCCGTAACTTTGACTCCTAACAGAAGCTTGGTTTTCATCTGGAATTCCATCTGCTTGGCCGTCAGTGTCCACATCTCTCTAGTGTTCTGGTCTCCAGAGCCCTCACCTGGAATGCTTTACCTGAGCATTCCAGGCTTCGCTCTGCTCTGCTCCTCCTGATGCTCCCACCCTCTTCCCTTTACCGGCTGCAAAGCCTCCTCCGCGTCTTTAGGTAGTTATGGTAACAGCCCCACATCTCCCTACAGTTTTCTATGAGTCAGCTCTGCATGGCTACAACAAAACTACAGAGGTAACCGACTTTATAAAGAGAAAAGGTTTGTTTAACTCACGGTTCTGGAAGTTTAAGTACAAGATCAGGCAGGCCCATTGGTTTGGCCTGATGGACGTGGTACATCATGGTGTCTATCTTGAACTGTAGATAGGACAGGCAGGGTCCCCCAGTCCCTTTCAACCCATGCTCTCCATGACGTAAGGACTTCTCATCAGGCCCCGCCCACCTCCTGATGGGCCAACACTGCCGCCCAGCCCACAGGGACAGCAGAACCTTGGGGACACTCAGTTAAGTGACATCCAAATCTCGACCAGCAGCTCAGTCCATTCTCTGCAGAACCCTGCCCACGGGGCCCTACTCCTAAGGTCCTCACACAGGACATGAGCAGGGCGTGTCCAGCCTACACATCGCCAGGTGGTGTCCCTGGATCCAGGCCCCTGTGGGTTCTGATGGCACATCCCGTCTCCCCCCGCAGCACACATACTTACGATCACTTCTGATCAGACAAAACCGTGCCCAGGGCCAGAGCAACCCGCTCTGATCTCCAGGAACCGTTCACAGTGGTAATTGCAGACGATGTGAAGTTCAACAATGTGAAGTGCTTAATAACAGATTGAACAAGGGACGAGCGATTCCAGGTGAAAGCGCCTCTCCCGCTCTCCCCAGGCCAGGGCCCATCCCCAGCCTCCCAAGAGGGCCCAGCTGCACCCGACGGAGCCACGAGATGGGTGGACGTGGGCAATGGCGCTCACTGAACAGTCTCCTCTGGCTCTCTCCTTCACCCGCCACCAGGCCAGGCTGCTTCTCAGAGGACACCAGGGGAAGGGACCCCAGGAGCTCAACCGTAGCAGTGCCCAGCCTGCCGCCCCTGGCTTTGCCTCCTGGAAAGGGACTGTGGGGTGCAGTTGCTGTGCCTGCCACCACGGGGTCTGGGCACCAGTCCCTGCACAGCCCCCTGGGACGGGGCTCCAGGCCTACCCCTAAGGCAAGACGGGGCAGTGAGGTCACCGTAGTCACGGCAGGCACAGGCCTGTGACACACGCTCCTCCAAGGCCTGAGGGCAATGGCCCTGTGCCGTGAGTTCTGAGCGCTGTGTGTGTGTGTGTGTGTCTATGTGTGTGTGTCTATGTGTGTGTGTGTCTATGTGTGTGTGTGTGTGTGTGTCTATGTGTGTGTGTGTCTATGTGTGTGTGTATGTGTGTGTGTGTGTGTCTGTGTGTGTATGTGTCTATGTGTGTGTGTCCATGTGTGTGTGTGTGTGTGTGTGTCTATGTGTGTGTGTATGTGTGTGTGTGTGTGTCTGTGTGTGTATGTGTCTATGTGTGTGTGTGTGTCCATGTGTGTGTGTGTGTGTGTGTCTATGTGTGTGTGTGTCTATGTGTGTGTGTATGTTTGTGTGTGTATGTGTGTGTGTGTGTGTCTGTGTGTGTATGTGTCTGTGTGTGTGTGTGTGTCCATGTGTGTGTCTATGTGTGTGTATCTATGTGTGTGTGTCTATGTGTGTGTGTATGTTTGTGTGTGTATGTGTGTGTGTGTGTATGTGTCTATGTGTGTGTGTGTGTGTCTGTGTGTGTGTGTGTGTCCATGTGTGTGTCTATGTGTGTGTGTCTATATGTGTGTGTGTCTATGTGTGTGTCTGTGTGTGTGTGTGTGTATGTGTGTGTGTGTGTGTATGTGTCTATGTGTGTGTGTGTGTGTGTCTGTGTGTGTGTGTGCCTGTGTATGTGTCTGTCTGTGTCTATCTGTATGTGTCTGTCTCTGTGTCTGTGTGTGCATGAGTCTGTGTGTGTGTCTGTGTGTGTGTGTCTGTGTGTGTATATGTGTCTGTGTGTGTCTCTGTGTGTGTGCACTTGTGCAGCCTGGTGTGCACACACCCCTTACACACTCCTTGTGACATGGAAACTCCCGGGGTGGGGCTGGAAGCCGATCAGCCTCCCGAGTCCTGCCCCTTGGAGATGGGCTGCGAGTTAGCTCCCCACCTGAACGAGGCCGGCGCCACGGAGCTGGGGTCTCGCGGTGGCTCTGTGCCTGGCCTCCTGGGCACACCTTCTTCCTGGCTGGGACAGAGGACCTCTGATCCAGACTGGAGCCTCCGCTCAGAGGGTGGCCTGGGAGTGCCTCCTTGGGGCAGGTCCCACAGGCTCTCCGGCCTGGAACCCGGGAAGGCCAGAGGATCGGGAGGGAGGAAGAGGTGAGTGCCGGCCTCCTGTCACCACGCTGGGGTGGGAGGCCCTGCACAGAGGAGGGAACTGGGTTCTCCTCTCGTGAGACAGAAGAATGTGTGGGTTTCAATGAGAATGAATCGGCTCCAATGAGGGGAACAGGCAGCCAGGCCAAGAGCAGGGTTCTACCACGGGCGCTGGCTCCACCTCAGAGCAATTCCAGTCCCCGGGGACAGCTCTGTGATTTCTGTCCAGATCGGCTGCTTCCTGCTGTGGGTGGGGGACAATCGCGGCCTTCACCACGGAGAGCTCCAGTGTCCGCCGGCCTCTAAAGGATGGGGACACTGGGGAGAGCCGCCCACGGTGCTTTGTTCCTCCATGAACTTCCTGATTCCCAGGATGTAAATGGATCAAGTTCTGAAAGCTTTTTAAAAGGTCCAAAGAAGAAGGGCTTGTTTTCCCGCCAACGCCAACAGGAAATGGTTTGGGCCTGGGAGCTGCTTCCAGAGGGAGTTATCCATCCCGAAGACACTGACCGCAGGTCGGCCTTTCCACAGTCCTGGTGCCGGGCTGGGAACATGGCCGTGCTGCCGCGTGGAGGGGGCAGTTCTGTTCAGAAAGCGCCCAGAGCCCTCCAGCGCGAAGCTGGTGGGAATGGGATTGGGTCTGACCAGAAGCAAGGCTCAGGGACGCTGCAGGGAGAGGACTGTGTCCAGGGCCCGCGGCAGGATGCCAGTGTCCAGATCCACCAGAGGATCGTCACCTGCTGCCCTCGGAGCTGTGATTAAAGGGGACGGTATAAGCAGCACGCGGGGCTCCATCTGCTCCGTGGCTTCGCCCGCGTGTCCCTGAGACGTCGCCTAATTAAAGACGTAAATCCATCAGGCGGCCTGCACTGACCCACCCTTGGCAGGACCCTGTGGATTTTCCTGTCCAAGTGCCATGTTTTAGATGGGATGGAAGTGACAAGTCAGGACAACCACTGTGCCACCGTGACAAAGAAGAGATAAAGTGGGAACAGTGTGGGTTTCTGGAGGTGTCACAGGGCCACAGAGGAGGGGTCTCTCTGTCTCCACAGGCTCCTCTTCTGCCACCTCAACTTCCCAGCCACGTGGATTCCTGGGACAGAGACGTGGCAGAGCCAACCCCTGTGAAACCTGGCAGGAGGTCTCCTTCCTCCCTCCCTCCCCCTCCCTCCCTCCCTCCCCCCTTCCCTCCCTCCCCCCTTCCTCCCTCCCTCCCTCCCCTCCCTCCTTCCCTCCCTCCTTCCCTCCTTCCGCCAGATGGTGCTTAGGAACCTCTTTTGTAAGGTTACCAAGTGGAACTGTCCCCTCTTGGCTTCCCTTTTCCCTGGGAAGGGACGTTCATTACTGTAACACCTCTGTCCCCCTTTGCCTCCTGCTTAAGAGCCATTGGTGGGTGGGAAAGGAGGTGGCGGGAGAGCCACAGCCTGGTTCTTTCCTCACCTGCTCCTCACACCTGGGATGCCCCAGGGATGGGCGGCCGAGTGTCTCTTGGGGGCTGAACATCAGGAAGCCGTTGGTGCTCACCTAACCACGTTCCCCGGGATCTGCCTCATCAGCTCCGAGGGCCTTCTCTCCTCAGAGTCCTCAGTGACTGCACAAGTCAGGCGACCTGGGCCAGCTGTGAGCGCCAGGAGCACCCCTGGCCGCGTTCCCCGGGGAGAGAGGTGCGGGAGGACGCGGGGAAGGGGCTTACACCTGCTCAGGGTCCCGGCTGCTGCTCTGATCTGCTGCATCTGAAAACCCTGAGGACCACGCGGCCCCTCAGTGCCGCTGCGTTAATGGAAAGCAGGTTCTGGCCCCGTGGAACCCGGAGACTGGTGGGCAGCACAGGGAATAATGTCCGGCCTGTGCCCACAGCTGGGGCCTTCTGTACAGGTGCAACTTGGGGCAGAAGGAGGAGGGACGTGGCCGGGGGAGAGGAGGGACGGAGCTGCAGAGGGGCTTCCTAAGGTCCTAGGGCCCAGGTGTCACAAATGGTCAAAGAAAAATGAGGGACAGTGTTCTCCTATGCTTTCTCCTGGACATAAAGAATGCTCTATTGACATGTTCTCTTGTGTCCAAAGACAACTAAACTGGTTTGTCCACAGATCTCCGCTGGACCTTCTCATTTTGCTGTTGCCTGTGGGTGAAGAACAAAGGTTCACGTGGACACCCGTCCATAAATCATCCGCAGTCTTGCTGCTGGAGGGCTAATTACACCAACACCCCGTCCCTCACACGGCATCCATTACCAGTGCTCGTGCCAGGCGAAGAGAGCGGATGAAGAGGAACACCAAGCGCTTTGTCGCATCCGCTCGCAAGGCCATCAATCTTCCCAGTACCACGAAGCGGGGGTGTCATCCTTCCAGAAGGGACTGGATAAAAGATGCGCTGCCGGAACAACTGATTATGACGCATTTGCATATGAGAACTCGCAATTTGTACCCATCAAACTCGCTTCTCCGCTGCTGGCTTGGTGCTGGGTCTTTAAGTGAGTTTGCCGTAACTCCAAGCCCAAGGGGCCTGGGAGGCTCTGGGAAGGCCTGGCCCTGTGGCTGTGGGCCTGCATTTAAATTCAAAGAAAGGGGCCCTCCACAGAGCCAGGGGACACCTCAGGGAGCACTGGCTGTGGCTGTAGTGACAGGGGCTCCCAGGTTCAAGTTGAAGACTTCTCCAAATGAGCACAGAGCCTGGGACAGACAGCTGGCTGTGAGGGAGACCCAGACCGGGCGTCCTCCAAGTCCCTCTGTCCCCAGCCCCCAGGCCCGTGAGGGCATGCAAACTCATGGGCCTCACTCCTGACTTCCTGGGTCAGAAACTCTGAGGGTGGGGCCAGCAGGGCGTGTCTTCACTGCCCCACGGGTGACTCTGATTCCCATCGAAGTGCGACAACCTCTGTCCAGGACAGAGTCCCAGTCCTAGGTGGAGCCTTCCGCTGGGACAGGCCAGGAGCAGACCTTTCACACACAGGAGGGCAGCTTGCCTCCTGCGGGTGTGCCCAGCTCAGCGGACGTGCCAAGAAGGCATGGAAACCACCGTCAGCTCCCCGGACACTAGCGTCTCGTGGGCGTGGGGAGGTGGTGAAGCAGCACTTGGGAGTTCAGCCACGTCTCACCAGGCTGGGAAGGTCCACGCAGCATCCACTCAGATGGCAACAAGTACTTAACGAGCACCTAGGATGTGCCGGGTGCCCTGTGTGTGACGGGGAGACATCGGGTGAGTGGCCAGAACCCGCTTCCCTTGACAGTTTGCAATCTGATGTTCCCCGCGACTGCACAGGTTTGCTTTCCAACAACAGGCGGCTGGACAGAAAGGCGAGGGGGAGAGCAGAGCAGAGCCTCGCCTGGAGTTCTCTGGACTGCGATTCTCCTTACCTCTGTTTCCTAATCGGTGACGTCACACTCGTGATCCCGTCTCGCTTCAATGTTCAATCAAGGACGGCGGCAACGGGGAATGAAGGAGGCCCGGGGAGCCGTCCTACAAAACACAATCGGTTCTTCAGAAGACAGTTGGTATTGCTTTGCCAGGCTTGCGAGGAAAATTTTAAAGGCCGTAAAAAGATAAAACAAAGAAGCTCTCTGCCAGCTGTGAGTGGCAGAGCATGGAGGCTCTCCTGCAGGCCGGGAGTCTCAGCACCAGGGAGGGAAGCCATCTGGAGCTCTGGGCGCACAGGGGAATGTGGCAGGGCCTGAGGCACCCTAGGATGAGGGCTTCCCCAGGCCACAGGGGAGTGCTGGACATCTCCTTCCCGAGGAAATGCTCTGCACGTTAAGCTCAGTGTTCATGCATCCACAATCAGTGACGTCCAGAACAGATCCTCTCAAACCCAGGTCAGCAGAAACAACACGCTCCAACTTAGTCTCCCAAGAAACGAACACCAGAAAGATCATGCTGAATGCACAAAGTAGTGGTGTGAGGGACGTTGAAAGAAGCAGAAAATGGAACTTCAAAACAAGGCAGCAGCAACTACAGACTTGAACGAACAATGAAATAGAAACTTTAGAAAGGAAAAGTTCAGTCACTGAAGTAGAAAATTTAGTTGTGTGTTAAAAAATCAGATTGGACACAGCTGCAAAAAGAGTCGTTGAACTGGAAGGCAGACCTTGAGGAAGAACCCATACTATCACAGGGAGAATGAAGGAGAAGAAAAATGAGAAAATATGAACAACCGAAGGGAAGGTTTCCACACCAATCTACTGAAGTCCCAGAGAGGAGAGGACAGGAGACATGAGGAGAGAGAGGATTTTAAGAGGCAATGGCCAAGAACTTTCCAGGTTGATAAAAGACATGAATCTACAGATAAAGGAAGCACACTGTATCCCGAACAGAACACATGGAAAGAAATTCACATGGCAGCAAGATTTCAGAAGACAAAGAGAAGAAGATAATCTTGAAGGGACCTATGAAGAAAATACACTTGAAAGGAGGTGGCAATTCTCTGGGCAAAAAGATCTGTACAGGGACTGGGGCTGGGGCTCAGTGGCAGAGCACCTGCCTGGCTGTGTGAGGCCCTGGGTTTGATTCTCAGCACCGCATATAAATAAATAAGATAAAGGTCCGTTGACAACTAAAAAGTATTTTTAAAAAAGAAAAAAATATATCTTTATAACCAAAGTAGAAGCTGGAACAAAGTGGAATATTATCTTTGAAATCCTGAGAGAACTCACAAGTGAGATAAGGACCGTGGATGCAGGAAAGTTAACCTTCAGAAACAAGAAGCAGATAAAGGTACACTAGATAAATACAAAGAGAGCAACTTAATCCCTTCCACGGAGGCTGGAATAACCAAGCACTCATGGTTGGGGGAAGCAGACGGATGCCGTTACTGAGGTGTGAGGAGGGACGTGAGCGGCCGGATGTGAGCAACAAGATGGACAAGCGTGGACGCATCCCACCTCGGGCACCCAGCAGTGAGCCAGCACACAGGGGAGCTCCCTTGTTTTGAGAGGGAAGCATTTGCATAGGACAGTAACAGCTCTGCGTCAAGGGAGGTTCCAAGCCAGAGACGTGTGATCTGCAGCTTGCCACATTGAAGGATTTGTGACTTTCACTGGGCGTCACGGAGGACTCATGACAACCACCTTCCTGCCAGGTCTCCCTGGAGACTCCGGGGGCCACCAGTCTCTGGCCCTGCATCCCAGCTGTGGAAACCACGGTGCAGGGTGGTGGGCAGAGGCTGCTTCTCATTCTGCTCCAGGGGGTGCGGGGTGGAAATGGGGAATGTTAGCAGGATCCGTCCTCTGCCCCCCAGACACCTCCCTGAGCTGGCATCCAGAAGAAGCAAGCAGGGATGGAACTAGACAGGCAGGGAGGACCCACCCCCACACCACAACTCCTGGGTCATGCACTAGCCACTCGGCAGAGAGCCACGGAGCAAGCGTTGGCCTGGGGCTGGAGGCAGAACCCTCACCTCCTGATGTGCGGAGTCGGGTAAGAGTCTGTTTAATGCAGGGCTGGGACCTCACCCTGGCTCCGAGAGCCACAGAGTCCATTAGACTTTCAAGATGGCACCTTGTCTGGCCCCCAGCCATCTTCCCTTCCCTCCCCGCCAAGGTATAAAGTCCTCCCCGACCGACCCACAGTCCTCTGGAAAGGCTAGGTCACCTCCTTCTTTGGCCCTGGGGACCCCCTCCCCATGCCCTGAAGCTTCTGCTGCATAGCCCCGGCACATCCCCGCCCACACTGAGAACTGCTGGGCTCCCTGGTCCCCCGCTAAGATCACAGGTACCGCCTGGGACTCCCACCCAGGGGCTCTGCTCCTGGCCAGGTGACTGTCAGAACAGGCCGCTGTTGATCAATGAGGGAAAGTGACTTTCGTTCTGCGGTACACTTTGCAGGGGTGCAAACACATTTCAGATTAGAGAATGTGTGTCATAACATAAAATAGCTTATCACAACCATTTACTGTCTCTGACACAGACAGGATGACAGGAGCGACGGCACGGAGGTCACAGAGGGTGCTTTCTACCATCAAAAGCCATATCGACTGAAGTCCATTATGACAACCTCCGAGTAAGAGAGTGGATGGGCGCTGGTGCATTAGTGATTGTCCCAAATACAAGAAAATTGATCCGTGACAAATTAATCCTGGCAGCTTTCATTTTCGATTTCCTTTCGAATTATACAGAACCATTAAAATGTAGCCAAATAGAAAAGAAAAAGGCAGGACAAAGGCAGGTACGTGTGCCATGTATTGATTTCTTACAAAAATAGTTGAAGAGTAGATTTAATTTAACTAAATGGTAGTAGCAATACTGATAGAGCCATCAGGCTACCCAAGGTGACACCGCCTCCCAGGGCCCAAGGCTGACCCTGTCCAGGCAGCTGAGGTCCTTCTTCTGCCAGAGGAGAGAGAAGGCCACTGGAGACACACGTGGGTCCTGTGAGGCTGTCCCTGCTGTTCTTGGGACGTCGAGGCCCGTTTCGCCATTCCAGTGAACAGGTGGCCGATGGCCCTGCCCTGCCCGGGTCCCCTAGAGGCACCATAGGCCTCTCAGGCTGTTTTCCTGCTCCGGAAACCGTCTCGCAAGTCAGCAGATGGAAGCTGCTATCCACCCAGCGTCTCCCAAAAAGGTGGGGTCTTGGGAGAGGGGCGAGAGGCGGACATGGGGGAATGCTGTGCGTTGTAAAAGTTCCCCCGGTTTCATGAGTTGGCACCTCCATTCCCAGTGCAGCAGTGCTGCGAGGTGGGCCCCGGGCAGGAGGGCAGGGTCTCGAGGGCAGCCCTGGGGGATGGATCACGCCCTACTGCAGGAGTGGGCCCCTGATAAGGGGTGAGCTGGGCCCCTTCCCTCTGTCCTGCCGACATGCGCCTTCTGCCGTGGGATGCCACGCGAGGAGGCCTTGGCCAGATGTTGGGCTTCCCACTCCCCAGAACCAGGAGCAAACTGCTTTCTGCTCCTCGTGACTTACTCAGTCGGTGCTGCCCTCCCGGCCGCGGGAACGGGGCTGAGCAGGGAAAGTCGTCTGCCTTGGGCCCAGAGACACTGGCTCCTCCAAGATGTCTGGGCCCAGCTTGTACCAGGCTCCACAAGAATCCAGTGGCTATGGAAGAGTGGACCTAAGGCTGGCCAACCCTGCCCACTGCTGTGGGGCCACACACTGGCTACTTACAGGGAATTCAATGCAGAGCCAAGACCAGGTCCCTGGTCTCCTAATGGGCAGGGGTCAGGAATGAGACTCTGTTTTCATCTGTGAACTGAGGGTTTGAGTGGAACTGCAGCTCCATGCAGGCCCGCGGCTGCCCCTGGCTGCTCCACCAGGACACGCAGCAGCTCAAAGCTGCCCCAGGGTGTCTGAGGCCCCGGAACGGGCGCCTCGATTGGTCCTGGAGCTGCTGTCGCAATTTTCCACAAACCGGGTGACTTAATGTGACAGAAACTGTTTCATGCGTGGTCCTGGGGGCCACACACCCAGAAGTCAGGTGTCACAGGGCCACAGAGTGTCTCCGGAAGGGCCGGCTCCTCCTCCTGCTCCTGTGGGCTCCAGGTGCGCCTCACCTGTGGGCATCACTGCTCTCTCTCCCCCCTTCACATGGGCGTCTCTTTTCTCTGTGTCACTATCCTGTGTGTCTGAGGACACTTGTCCTTGGACGTAAGGCCCACCTAGATAGTCCAGGTGACTTCATCCCAAAATCCTTTACTTAATCATATCCCTCTTATCACGTAAGGCCGTATTTGCAGTTTCTGGGACGTGGACAGTCCTTCTGAGCCACCACCCGTCCTACCTCGGTGTCTGTTTCTCACTGATATTCTAGGTTCTTCGTCCGTGTTCCAAGGTGGCCACCTGCAGAGGACTTCTTTCTCCACCCTCGGGCAGCAGCCTGAGTGTCCGTGATCCCCAGGCAACAACAGGCCGTGCAGAAAAACAGGGCATTCCCAGCAACTCTCGGACCCTTTTCCTCCCCAGCCCCTGCAGGACAGTGATGGCCCCTCACCCCAGAGCAGGGGGAGAGTCCTGCCGGGGAAAGCCAACATGAAAGGTCCACAGGGCCCGGCCTGGTCCTGTTCCCAGCTGGGTTCCACGGCGAGGACGGGCCTGACAAGGAGCCGCCCTGAAGAGCTTCATCTAGTCTACACACTGGCTCGCTCACCACAGGGACTGGCCCTGGGACTGTCCAGGAGGAGCCCTGCGGGGACTTCACCCAGCACAGCCTTCTGCAGAGCGCTCACCTGCTCCTCCCCATCTTCACCCTCACCACTGCCAGACGCTCACCTCGTTACCCCTCCTGCTCCAGCAGCAAAGCTCTGGTCCATGCTCTATCTTCAGTGTCTCCCATGGTGCCTCTCACAGAGGAGCAGCTTAATAATAAATGAAGAGATGGATGGATCAATGGATAGGTGGGTGGGTGAGTACATGGGTGGGTGTATGGGTGTATGGGTGAATGGGTCAATGGGTGGGTGGGTGGATGGATGGGTGAGTAGATGGATGGATAGGTGGATGGATGGGTAGGTGTATGGGTAAGTGGATGGATAGATCAATGGGTGGATGGATAGATGGGTGGGTAGGTGGATGGATGGGTGGATGGATGGATGGGTGGGTGGATGGATGGGTAGATGGATGGATGGATGGGTGGGTGGGTGGATGGATGGATGAATGTGGGCGTAGGTGAGTAGATGGATGGATGTATGGGTGAATGGGTGTGAGCACATGGGTGGGTGGATGGGTGTATGGATGAATGGGTGGATGGATGGGTGGATGGATGGGTGATGGATGGATGGATAGGTGTATTGACAAATAAATGATGGGTGGATGAATAGAGCAGACAGAAGATCTAATGGGTATCCTGACTGGTTCCTTGTGCTTGATGTTTGGATCATGGTTGCTGCTGTCCCGATCCTGGGGATGGTGGGATCTGGCTGGGAGAAGAGGAAGGAGGGAATTCTGTGAGTATTGACCACATCGGGGGACAGGGGACCGGGATGGCTGCCTGCACCCCCTCATGGGTTGGCCTGCTTTGAGTGCCATGGATGTCTACCACGCGGCGAGCAGGTTAACAGCAAGTCTGTCATCTCACGGTTCCGGAGTCCGAGTTCCAACACAGACCTCCCAGGGCCAAAGTCAAAGTGGGCACAGCTGCATCCCTTCTCAAGGCTCAAGGAAGCATCCATTGTGTGCTTGTGCCGCAGAATTCGGTTCCTCTGGTTGTAGGACAGAGTCCCAGCACCCTCTGGGTTTCAGCTGGGGCCGATTCCAGCTTCTAGAAGCCACGCTCCTCCGTGGCTCCTCGCCGACTCCAGGTGAAGCCCCGGTCGCCCTGGGATTCCATTCCCCGTCTTCTCCTGCTGCCCTCTGGATGACTCTCCTGCCTGCCTTCTGTGTTTAAGGGCTGTGGTTCCCTGGAGCAGATGAACCAGGAGGTCAACGTCCTTAGTTCCTTCTGCAAGACCCTTTGCCACATAAGGTGGCCCGGCTGCAGGTTCTAGGGGCTGGGGTGTGGGCAGCTTTAGAGGCTCCTGATTGCTGAGCACAGGGGGAGGAGGCCTTGGGTCCTCTGGGAGGTCTGCAGCCTGCGGTCTGTAGGGAGGCCCCCCACAAGGGCCTTCTGTAGCAGCCCAATAGGGAAACAGAGTGAGCAATGGGACACGCTGGGGCCGAGGGGGACAGAAGAGGGGGACAGAAGATGGTGAAGGGGCCACCATCCTGTGGAACAGGAGCCAAGGCCACCCAGCAACCTGGCAGCAGAAAGCACAGGACCGAGGGCCAGTGGGGGAGCCTCAGCCTCCCTGACCTCGGACACGTGGTCTCACACCGGCTCCGAGCGCTTAAAAAAAACATAGTGGGCCTGAGCCTGTCTTCCCTGGAGAGTAGACAACTTATGTCAGAGCGAGCAAAGCCATGCCAGGCCACAGGGGTGAATGAAGTTCTTGTCATCCGAGCTCCCCTGCCCGGGCTGGCGCTGGGCCGAACCACAGGGCACCGTAGCTAGAACCAGTAGGTGCTCGGCTTTGCCTCTGTGCCCGTCCTGCCAGATGCTCGCAGGCGCTGAGCAGAGCCCTCTGGTTTGGAGCTGCCCAGCTCGTCAGTCATCTGCTCAAATTCTAAAAGCCTTCACTGTGCCTCAGTTTACCTTTGGAACACGAGAAGGCAGCAGGCCTTATGGAAGCCCTTCAGAGAGCGGCGTCAGCCCCAGCCTTCTCTGCCCTCAGCGCGCATGCTCCCTAGGACAGAGTCTGGTGCCCGGGTTCGATCCCACCCTCTCACCTCACAGTGAGACGTGCTGGCACCCCTGGTGCTGCCTCTCGTGCGCGCTGACACGTGGGCTGTGCCGAGGTCCAACCCACGGTTCAGGGTCCTGACCCCATCTGTGCGGTGGTCTCCCACTCAGAGTGGCAGTTAGGGGAGAACTGGCATCTGGGAGCCTTTGCAGACCTCTTCTGGGGACTGGGGACGGATTTCAAAGTTACTTGGACTTTTGAAGAACAGCCCTTTTGCAATTCCTTGGGCTCAGGACAAGAGAAACATTTGGACCGGATGCTGCACCCATGTTTTGTGGGTCTCCCTGGTCCCAGAATCCAAGCACGACCTCTTTGGGACCCACTGAGGTGCAAGGAGTCCAACGTGGGTCGCCTGGCCTTTCCACTGTGTGAGAGTCTGCGGCTCTGAGGCCCGTCCGTCCACCAGCCCATCTACCCAAGAAAAGACCCGTGAGGAGGAGGAGACGCCAGGGACCATGCAGAGTCTGGCTGCAGGTGGACACTGCCCCTGGTGCCCACCCAGCTCAAGGCTGCCCAGGCTGCCCGTCACACCTACAAGAGGACATCACACTCTGGCAGCGAGCGCCTGGCGCCTTGGACACGGGAGGGCCGAGGGCACAGCGGGGCTGATCAGTGGCTGGTTTCCTGGAAGAGAGTGAGCACCAGCCTCCTGGGAGATGAAGAGATCCTGAGGTCCCGACGAGACGCGGCCTCTGGTCCCCAAGCCCACCAGGGGCAGCCAATTAAAGCAAAACCGCTTGGCAAGGCAATTAGCGGGGGAAGCCCTGTAGTCCACAGCCCTGCCCCTGGGAGCAGCTGTCACCAAGCCCAAGTGATGAGCTGTCCTTCCCAGAAACCCGAGCAAAAGTGAGCTGTCCCGGCTGCACCCCTGACATTAATCACCACCCATCAGCACGCAGGGGCTGCCAAGGCTGCGTTAATTCCCCATCACGGGCTAAATAAACGAATAATTACAGGAATAAACACGCCGCTCACGCCAGCACATCAGGCCCGAAGAGGACGGGCTTCCCCGCGGCTCCTCAGTCCAGCTGCGGAGTCTCCACTCCGACCACCACGCCCCGGTGGAGGGTTGCGGGAGGAGGACATGGGTCACACAGAGCACCCTCGGCCCCTCCCGGGACTCTTTGCATGTGCCCTCCTAATGGGGACCAGGAGGAGCCACATCCCTCGCTGGAGGGCGGCTGGGGGTGTCATCGGCCCCTTCTGTGGTTGGGACCCAGAGAGGGAGGGCAGCAGCCACAGCTTCTCCGCGCTCCAGGCAGCTCTTGGGCTGGTGCCCTGCAGCGGCAGCCGCGGCCTCCAGCCTCTCCCGGAGGCTCATGTCACCTGTGGGGAAACTGAGGACCAAAGATGCAGGGATGGACCACCTTCATGACCACCAACCCTCCTGAGCCCAGCACTGACCCTGCCCACGTGACCAGAGCCCTTCACAGCCCCCAAAAGACGGAGAGAAAGGAGGACCTGCTCTGGTTCATCAAGCTGTGCTCCCCAGCGCTTGCCCTGCGGGAGGGACAGAGGTCAACAGGGCTCTGGCATAGGAGCCTCTGGGACCCCAGTCCAGCTGAGGTGTCGCGAGACTCTGTCCCAGGTGCTCTCCGTGGCCCGTGCCTCCGCTGCCTCTGCGTCCTCCGCAGCTTCCGTGGCCGTCTGGCTCTCTCTCCTCCGTCCCCCTCTCCTGTCTGCTCTCTTCCTCCCTCTCCCCCTCCCCTCCTCGCTCACATGCTTCTGAAGGTGACTGGGGACACTGGGTGCCCGCCATGGTGGGCCAACATCGATGACCTACATGGAATCCTGAGCCCTGAGAGAAGACCTTGGAAAGAGGAAGAGGGAGCGACCGTCCAGAGAGGGCCGCGGAGGCCTGGGGCCTCCCTGCACATTGGATGCCCGCTGCACCAGCCCTCGCAGCGTACTCGCCTTTCAGGAGCCTCCTCCCACCCGGGCTGCTGCTTCCTGTAAACGGGGCTGAAGCTCAGCTCTTAACAGAGACCGGCGAGGGCCTGTGGGAGCTCCCGGGCGTGGCCGTGCCTGAAGGCTGCTCTCTAATTGACCAAAAGGGGCCACGTGGGGCCTGCAGGTCCCACAGCTGAGGCCTCCTTGGAAGACTGTCCAGGGGGCTCTCTTTCTCCGTTCGAGGCCCCCAGCCACAGTCACAGGAGGCTGCCGCCTCTTCTCCCTTGTCTGGACCCAGGCTCCGTGGTGACCCACTGCTGGGCTTCGGGGTGCAGACCCTCCGATGGGCCTCAGCAGCAGCCTCCTCCAGCCCCTCCCCTGAGCTCTGGGAAGCAGGATTCGCCTGGGACCCCTGGTGCACCCCTCCCCACCCACGGACCAGTCTGTGACCACTAAGGAGACGAGGTCCCGGCCACTCCTGAGCCACCTGAGAAACAGGCTGACGCAGTGTCCCCCTGGGCGCTCGCGGGCTTGGTGGAGGAGCCCGCTGCACGCCTGGCCCGAGGGCCCTGGGCAGCCACGGGCGGCTTTGCAGTTGAAAATGGTGAGAACGGCCTTCCCACGTGGGCTCCGTCCGTCGTTCCTTCTCCCACGTCTCCGCTGCTCACCTCTGCGGATCTGCTGAGTCAGCTCGGGGTATGTCTTCTTTGTCCTCTGTCCTCTGGTAGCTCCTGAGTATACGCCAAGACCAGTCCACCTGCAGTGACCACCGTGGGCAGCCGGGGCGCCCGTGGCTCCCTGCATCTGGCTCTGCCTCTGCAGACACAACCCAGGACGGATCAGAACGCTCCCGGGCAATCGCATTGTGCATGGCCTTTGATGTCCTTGTCACTATTCCCTGAAAACCTCACCTCTCTGGCAAGTACCTGCACACTCTTAGGAGGCACCAGGCCTCAGGGGACCTCGGGGGAGGGCTGCAGGTACAGAGGTGCGTGGACCGTGTGCACGCGCTGAGCCGGTCCACGCGAGACTTGAGCACCGCGGGGTGGATGCCCACAGGGTGGTCGCTGGTGGACACCAGAGGACCGAATCCCACTTCTCTCGGGCCGTGGAGACAGCCAGCCACACCCCTTCCAGAAAAGGATTGCTTTGAATCAGAGGAACTGAAATTGCTTCCTGGTGGAAAAGGGTGAAGGGAGCGACCCTTCCCAGGGCCGCCAGGCTCGTTCCTGCAGGATGACAGGAGGGAGACCCGGTGCTACCTCCCTGTGGCTTGAGTTAGCGAGTCGGCCGCGATCGGATTTCATAACGAAAGGCAAGACCTGCAAGACAGGAGCCTCGGAGGGCCGGAACTGGAGAGAATCACCCTGGGTGACCTCGTTTCCCACACTGTGGGGCCCAAAGGGTTAAGTCTGAGTCACGGAGACAAGTGGCTGCAGGTGACAACTGGTTCAGTGTCTCATCCCCCAGCACCCTGCGTGAGACTGACCCAGGAGCCGGAACCAGAGCCCGATTTCAAGTTCAGCCTCTGAAAATAGTAGGTCACAGCTCACAGGACAGGTGACAAATCCTAAAGGAATCCGGGGGCCGGGGCTAGCTCGGTGGCACAGCACCTGTCTAGGAGTGTGGGCTGCGGTTCCCTCCAGCCCTGCCGAAGAGAGGAGGCAGGAAAGAAGCACCCACCCGTCCGCAGCGGAGGCCGTCTGCGGAGGCTGAGCCGCACTGTGTGTGCCTTGGCCAGTTCTGTGCGGCGGGACGTCCTGGGTGCCACCTTCCCAGAGCGCCCGCTCTCGGGAGAGGGCTGCAAGCACCTCCCGGGCGGGATGGAGGGGCTCTTCACTCCCACATCCTCGTGGTCGAGCAGGCGCCCTTCTGGCTGGAGGCCGCAGGTCCTCAGCCCCGACCCAGGACCCCAGTTCAAACGTGTGCACGGAGGAGGGGCCTGGGCTCTGCCTAAAGCAGCACCCCCAGCCCCAGGCCTTGCCCCCGGGGAAACCGCAGGAGAAGAGCCTGGGATTAAAAGCCAAGTTTCCACAGGACGCCATCAGTGCTGGAGGATCCTCCAAGCCCTTCCTAGCCTCCTAGTGACCAGGCCAAGGAGCCACCACCCTCCCTCCAGTGGGCCTGTGACTGCCCTGCAGGGGCCATGCTAGGCCTGCTGCTGTGACAGGGGACACTGTCAACGTCCAGCCAGGAATCTGGACCCAGAGACACTCCTCGGCTTCCCAGCCCCCAGGACACTCTCCCAGCAATTCCCAGTGACCACCCTTTGTCCCAAGTGTCCACCTGCTCCCTCTTGGAAGAGGCTGACCCCGACCCGTTCAAAATGGCCTCTTCCCCCTCGCACACACTACCTGGTGCCCACGGCGCCCACCACTGTGCCACTCAACTTCCGACCCGGTGTGGCTTCTTCCCTTCCTGTGTGGCTAGCCCCCTGTCCTCGCCTCCAGGCACCTCTGTCCACGGCTGCAACCAGCCCCTGAGAAGAGGGCTTTTAACTTAGGGTCCGAGACGGGGCGTCAATCGGGTCATGGGGACCCAGGTGGAGACCAAGGCTTCACTGCCTCGTGTCCTGGGTGCACAGCAATCTGGAGGCCACACAGCAGGTCAGGGAGCGTGGAGAGGGCCCTGGGGCCACTCCTGTGTTGGAGTCCAGCTGTTATCCAGGTTGATTTCCCAGGAGACCTGGAGAAGGCAGGCACAGGTTCCAGTAGTGGACACATCTGCATGGCCAAGTGGGTGTGGGGGTCAGCAGGGCTGGTCATGCAGGCTGCTCCGGCTTCCCCAGGAAGTGGATGTTGGGTCAACCCCACGGAGGGCTGGGAGGAGGAGAACTGGAGACTGTCCAGGGTGACTGAGCTTCTGTTGGGAGGAGAGGGTTCCATTTACATTCAAAACCGGTGCCAAGGTAACATAAAATTTTAAAAGTTCACTTATTTTATGTGTTTTCTTGGCAGGCCCATGGTGCCCAGAGATGTGGTCCAACCTCATCCGGGATACCTCCGGAAAGTGTTGGTGGCTGAGGCTGACATTTAGACCAGCTGACTGAGTCTAGCAGACGGGTGGGCCTCGCCCTATCAGTTGAGGACCTTCGGAGAACTAAAGACTGGCTCCCCCAAGCAAGAGGGGATGCTGCAGGACGGCTTCCATCTTGACCTGCAGCCTGGGTTCCTTGTTGGCTCTCCAGGCCCCCAGCCTGTGGCATGGGGTAGCCAGTCTCCACAACTACGTGAGCCACTTCCTCCAGGTAAACCTCTCAGTGTCCTGTTCTCTGCAGAACCTGAACGCAGAGCTCAAGGTGCAAGGAAATGAATGAGCAAGTGAGCAAACAGACTGAGGCCGCAAGGCCTGGTGGGTGGAGGCCCTTCCCAGGGGACGTACCACCTCCTCTTGCCAGGGAGGGCTGCCCAGCCGCTGAGCCCCTGGTCGTGGGCCAGGGGACACCTGCCTCTTCTCCTGGGCAGAGCCTGGGCTTCTGGGGGCAGGTCTTGCTGCCCTGCTCCTCCTTGGAAGGAAGCAGAGGTGGGAAGCCGTGATCAGAGTCAGCAGGCGGAGAGCACCTGGGGCTGGACCTCACCTCCAGAGCCCGCACTGTCCCTGTCCTGGGTGGGAGGACCGCACCTCCTCCCCAGGAGCAGGCAGCACAGGTCGCACGGGGCACGGGCAGAGCACGTGACAGCCATCGGGCTCCCGGTGGTGGCTGCTGCTCTGGGACAGAGGCCCTGGGGTCTGAGGACATCTGTGGTCCCCACACCCAGGCTGTCACAAGTCCTCAGCTGAAGGCTCCCCGCGCACACAGGGCCCCTCGTTCGCTCACTCTCCGTCACCCGGGCTTGCTGCGGTGTGGCCTGGCCCAGGGCCTAGAGGGGGAAGAAGCACCCCAACCTCACCCTGTGTCTCAGGAGTGACCCCCAGGCTCCTCCACGTGGAACCGTAACCCTGCAACCACAGAGCCTGGGGCTCCGGGGGGTCCCAGCAGGCCCGGCCCCGGCAGCCTGCCGTCTGGACGTGGTGGACTCTGACGGAGGGCAGCCCTGCACTGCTCTTCTCCGATGGCTTCCAGCGGGCAGTTACCTTTAGAACTATTTGCATTTCCTTTTTTGGCTCTCTGTGTTTATCCTCCGAAACGGCAGGCTAATGGCTCCTCTCTCACCTCCCTCTTTCCCTTCAGAAAAATGAATCCCATAAAAATCACTCGACTGGTGACTGGGCAAACTCTCTGGCATCATAAAACCTTGATTTAGAGGCTGAGCAAATGGGAGGGGACGTCTTGGCGTGCCCTTGTGCAACGGGAGGCCTATTTTTGGCAGGTGGGTTTTTGCATAATGCTGTCGGGAAGAGCTCAGAGCCCCCCCACTCCTGAAATGAGAAGTGGGGTGTCCAGCCATGACAGACAGGTCAGAGGACAGGGGTGCCCAGGCCGGCGGGTCCAGCCATGTTCAGACTGGGCGTGTTGGACTTGGGAGGTAGGCGGAGCAAGGAAGTTGTGTGCGAGAGAAATCAGGTGAGCTGGCCAGGTAGGGCGGGGGGGCCTCCGAGCCCAGCTCCCGCGGCCATCCGCAGAGGTGAGTGGGGGCCGCAGGCAGGGAGCCCTCCCTCCCCTGCCCGTCATCTGGAGCACTCTCGAACCCTGGGACACCTGGGAGTGGCTGCCTGGACCCCTCTACCCCAGCTGTGGGGTGGGAAGGGGATCCCGGCCGTGCTTCCCAGGAGCTCCGGGGTCAGCCCGGACGGCTGAGGCGGCTCCGGGAGAGCGTAGCCCGGGCTTCCACCGAGAAGAGGGGCGTCTGGGGGAGCAGGGAGCAGCCCCTGCAGCGGCTCCCGGGCAGGGCACCATGGCCCTGCTCAGACCCCAGGACGAGGTCGTGAGGCACAGCCCCGGGCGAGCGCTCACGGTGCCCGGGGTGGCCTGTCACCGGTGTTTTCCGATCTTCCTGTCAGCCCACGGGGCAGCCAGACGCTGGGGCACGCAGGTCCTCACTACCTTCCGGAGGCCGTTCCGGTGGCTCGTCCAGGCTCTGAGCCCGCGCTCACCCCCGGCGAGGCTCGGGGGCACGAGCTCTGTGGAGCAGGCCTTCTGTCCATCCTCCAGAAGCAAACCCGGGGCTCAGAAGGGCTGTCCTCTGTCCATCGCCCCGAGTGACAGGAGGGAGCCTGGCTCTGCACTCGCATCTGGCTGACCCCAGGGCCAGCTCTTCCCAGGGCACGAGGGTCGACGTTCCCCCCTCGGGCTTGTCGGGGGGCAGGCATCTGCTGGACCGGAGGCCACTCCAGCTGCCCCTGCCTTTCCTCCCAACCTCTTCCCAGACAAAGCAGTTCTTCATGGCTGGGCCCCGCTGCTGCCGCCCCCCACAGCTGGGCCTGGAGTCCAGTGCGAGGCCCGTGGGGCTGGGTCAGCCTCAGGAGACTCTGGCCTCTGGTTATTACCTCCATCTTCTCCATTATGCTTGCGATCGCGTGATCCATGCGGTGCTGTCTCGCCATTGATTCACTGGTTAAATTAGCTGCTATTTCTTTCTCCTGCATTACAGCTCAGAGTAATTTGTTTATGAATCAAATGTTCTCTAGGCTTTGAAGGAGAGCTTAATATGCACTCATTACAGCCCGGTCGTAATCACCCTAAATCACGGGAACTGCCGTATCGGGCAAGCCATTGGTCTCCTTGGCACGGGCTCCCATCCCGTACCTGACCAGAGAGGCGAGGCCAAGACATGAATTTTAATCACATTTCACGGAAGCAGGGGCAATATGCAAACGGAGAAATACATTCATATTTTAAGATCTGTGCAAACATTCCAACGGATGCAAGGCTCCTAGCCAGCTTGTCCTCCACATGACCTTCAGGGAGCACCCTCCCAGGCCCGGCTCCTGCCTCCAGTGCTCATGGGAGGTGTGGTGGCCCTTCCTCTCCTGGAGCCTCGCAGCCCCAGCCCTGGATACTGCTCCCCTCTGTTGCTGTGCCCAGTCGGCCCTTCTCCAGGGCAGCCTCCTGCTCCTCACTGTCTTCAGCCTCCCTGCGGCCGGACCAGGCAAGTCCACCCCTGTCCCATGCCCAGAGCCTCTTCCTGGTGGAGCTCAGAGTCAGCTCAGAGGCTGACTCCAGACCCCCAGAGGCCCTGGCCCGGGGCCAGCCAGTCAGGCCTCCCTCCCTCTCCCATGCTGTGCCCGAGTCCAGCCACCTGGACACCTTTCGGGTCAAATCTGCTCTTAAGGTAAAATGCTGCAGGCACAGGGAAAAGAGGCAGCACGGGGCACTTCCTGGCCATGTTTCTCCATGTTAACCTTGATCTAGACCTTGACCCTTGTCCCCTGACCTGCACTGGGATTCCGAGTGATTCAGGCAGGTAGATCCCCCTTGATGGGGCTGCTTTGGAGAGGCCCCCAGACAGTGTGGCCTTTCCCCAGGGGGCCCAGAGGTGCAGCCCAGGCACAGTGGTGTGCCCAGGAGCATCAGGGTGCTGGCATCGAGCAAGGCCCCCAGGGGTCTGCATGGGGCTCTCCTGAGGGGGAACAGGCTCTGTCTCGGGTACCCCAGATTTTGTCCTCCATGCTGGGCTCCTTTTACACATGGAGGGTTGAGAATTAAAGCAGGTCAACTCGGACCCTGGAAGAGCCGTGAAGTGAGGGCAGGCGTCCAAGATCAAGAGGAGCAGGGCTCACCTGGAGGACCCACCCCTGCAGGGGCCCGAGGCTGAGGCCCGTGGCAGCCGAGACCTGCACAGAAGTAGCCCCAGGGAACTTGCTGTGGCTGCTTCCGGCGCTGTCCCTTTCCTGTTGGAAAGGAGACCAAAGCATCTCAAGTCAGTGCTGGGAAAAGCCAAAAATCAAACCCAAAGCAGGAAGCTCAGGAAATTTGTACTCTGCAAGGTAGGCTCTCCCCACTTGAAATTTTATTTGCAGATTTCATTAGAAACTGGTTTACAACGCCCGTCTTCAATGCCTGGGAAGTTTAAGCCAGTGAGAATCCGTCTCCCCTGATGGAAAATTCAAGACATGGAGGTATTTACCGTGGTGCATCTGAAACCAAGCCTCCTCCATCACGGCATCCATAAGCACTTTTCCCCTGAATCCTGCTGACAATATTCCACTTAATGAAATGTCTGAACTAAACACATTGTAAGATATGGATCGTGTCTCCCTGCAGATGGGCCAAAGACTGAGCACTTGTCCCACGGCTCCCTCCATCACTGGTCCAACTCCCAAGCGCCCCTGCTGAGCTCACTTTCCTGGTCACTACCCTCTCCCGCCCCGTTTTGAAATGTAAGGGAGGTGACCACAAACTGGAAGGCACATCCCACAAATGGAGTTATTTAAACTCTTAATGAACTTGGAGCCCTCCAAACTGCCGAGCCCCAGGGCTGGAGCCACTAATTATGGAGCTGGTGGGAGCTGGGGTGGGTTCTGGGCCTGTCATTCCAATGCCTAGCTGGGGGACAGCTCATTCATTAGCCAGGCTCTGGGAAGCAGTGACCAATTAGTCCATCTGCTCGGCTCTCCGTTTCCTGAAACAGCGCAATTAGCTGAGACCAAAGCCCTGATCACCAGATCCAGCTGGAGAGCCTGGGGTCCTGCCCCATCCAGAGCGGCTCTGAATGCCAGAGGCCTGTAGAAAGGGGCCTCGGAGTCGCCTGGGGCTCACTCCGTGGTGGGAGGAAGGCTCTGGCCACGTGGCGGTGCCCTGAGTGGCTGCGAGCAGCGTGGCTGTGGTCCGGGTGCAGTGGGAGGCATGGGGCTGTGCCCCTCACCTCCTGGGCTGTCTTCTGTCCTCCTTTAGACAGGAGCACTGAGGTCTAGGGACAGGGGACCCCCTCTCCTCCATGTGCTTGTCTTCTAGCGGCTTCACTTGGGAGAGGAGGGAGGGGAGGGTTCTCTGTTTCCTGGCTCTTTCTTCCGGGTCCCCATCTCTGAACCTGCCCCACCCATTCTGGACGTTAGCTTCTCCCCCAGAAGTGCATCTGGCTTGCAGAGGGGGCTCCCCCCGAGGCCTGGGTGTGCACTCAGCAGGAGCCAGAGAAGGGCACTCGTTCCCTTCCCACCCGGTGCATCAGTGAGAGGCTTGGAGTTTTCAGGGCCCTGAGCAATTTCTGAAGTTTTATGTGTCAAGAAGCAAAGACCGAACTGGGAATAAGTTAATCAGCTGTCCAAAGGATTCACAGCTCGACCTCAGCTTGAGTCCCCGAAGCGTTCTTAGTCTCCGTCACCCTGGAGGGACCACGTGGGCTGACTGGCGGGTCATCAAGACTAATGCTCAGCCAGGGGAACACACCTGGAGCTGCTGGGTCGTGACTGATTAATTAGGGAAAGACTCGATGGCGCTAATTGGAGGCTGAGTATTTTCTGAGTTTTAACATTCATGGAATGCAAATGTATCAATTCCTAACAATATCTAACAAGATCATTTGAAAGGGAGAGTCTCCCGAGAAACGCAATCATGGCTTGGGCACGGCGTGGGTCTCTGCTTTTGTAGAGACTCATATAAATCAATGGAAAGTTTGTCACCAGTTGTACTAATGGTCCTCAGCAAACGGAGAGATTGGCCAATAAATATGCATAAATGCCATTCTCTCTACCTGTTGCGTTCAATCCCAGCAGCAAGGACTCATTACGCTGCGGAAGTTTGATGAATGCTCTCTGGCTCGTGGACCTGTAAGGCGAGCGTGCCCGGTGCAGGGGGGAGCCACCTGCGCGGCTGCGCGCCCCGGTTTCCAAGTGGAAAGCTCTAAATTGAAATCTGTACCTCGAGGGATTGTGCAACCAAAGAGAAAACCGTTGGGCCCCAAAGGGACTATTTCCTAGCATAATGAGAATTTTAAATGGTGGGCTTAAATTCTTTGAAAAGCCTTTCAGAAATGTATGTGCCCATGATGGTTTCTGAATTACCGGCAGAGATGCAATTAAATTAGAAGGAGAACATCTCTTTATTCAAATTTCCCAGCCCGAAGACCCTTCTTCGTATCCTGGGAGGAGCCCAGGAACCCAAGTGCAGAACTCTTCCTTGTCATCGCAGCTTCCTCGACTGAACTCAGGGGACAGAGACCCACGAAGGGTCATGATGGCAGGTGGGAAGGGCCTGAGATCAAAGGCCCACCGTGGGGAAGGGGGACGCTCAGGACATGTCCTTCTCGGTACACCTGCCTATTCGTCCCTGGGCAGACACCAGCTACCGGAGTGGGGCGGCTGTCCCGGTGGAGACCAAAGCCCTCAGCGTCACTAGGTGAACTGGTGATGCCATCAGTTTTCAATGAGCAGGCTCAGTGTGGGGCTGCTAGGGGATCCGCGTGGGCTGGCCTCTTTACGCCCCGGGGTGGTCACAATCTTAGCGCCCCGTGTCGCTGGGTCGGGATGAATCTGTGAGGCTACAGGAGGCGGGGGCTAAGCAAGCAACCAGGGACAGGCTGCCTGGCTCGGCTGCTGCTTCTACCCACGCAGCCAGTGGGTGGGTGGGCTTCTGGGGCCTCCTTGGCTTGCCCTGTAGGACTGGGGACAGGGTCACCACACACAGGATGGGCGTGTGCACTCAGTGGGGTCACGAGGACTTGCACCGAGGTTGGCCTGGCGGGGCCCGTGGCTGGAATCACTGCCAACACAGCAGAAGGCACTCTCCCTGCAGGGGACGGGCCAGCGGGGCTTGCAATAGGGAGAAGCACAGGGGACGGTCAGCCCAAACCTGCAAGAGGAGGGCCACGGCCTCCGGATGGACAGCAAGAGAGACACATTGGGCCCAGGTCCATTGGGGACCAGGGTTTGGGCTGGGGTTTATGTGGGTCTGAGGTGCTTAGCTCAGGGAAGGGCAGGACTCTGGAATGGTGTCTCGGCAGGGCTTGGAACAACTCTCTGAACAGCTTTATTAGCACCGGGGATGGTCAAGGCCCTGGCCCAGGCTCAAACCTGCAGCTGGCCCGTCCCAGGGTAGACAGAGAAAAAGCCTGAGGACACAGTGTTCTGCCAGAGGGCTCAACAGAGAGGCTGCGGTGACTCGCCAGGTGAGCCCCTCACCAGCCAGCAGTGAGCCTGGGGCTCCCGCCAGCCGGCCCCAGCCCAGAGCCACCCCGTGCAGCTCGCTAAGACTGCGGTGGCTGCAGGAAAATAACCTTTGGATTCAAAAACGTCCCGGGAGAAAGATGTCTTTTCTGTCCTCAGAGGTGACTTGGAGGTGACTGACTGGACCGCACGTGGCGGAGTGGACGGCACACACGGGCAGGCCCAGGGCGGTGGTGTTCCACCTGGCCCTGGGGGTTTGCGTGCTGGGGCAGGTTGGGTGGCTGCTCAGGAAGGGTTCAGGAATGAGGCCCACATCCCATGTTCTTAGTGGGGCAGACCAGACCCCCCAGAACCCAGCGCCCAGAGTCCCCTCCCTCGGTGCTGAGCAATGGCCCAGGACATCAATCCAGACCTGATTCCTGGAACTGGAGAATGTTGTGACTCGGAGACAGAGTCTTGGCAGATGTGGTCAAGCTGAAGGTCTTGAGATGTGGAGATCATCCGGGACCCTGTGGGCAACACAAAGGCCATCACACATGTCCTCCTACAAGGAGGGCAGGAGTGACCACCGGGTGGAGGTGGGAGTGAGGTGGTCACAGTCAGGGGACCCTGGCTGCCCCCAGAGGCTGGAACGAGTCAGCAAGGACCGCTCCTCTGGAGCCTCTGGAGGGAGTGGCCCTGAGAAGGGCCTGCTTTGGGTCTGGCAGGGCCAGTGCACAGCGTGGCTCCCTGCCCTCAGGGTGTGATCTGTCGCAGCCGCAGGGCACTCATACGCACGGGCCTTTCCACTCCTGGATTCTACTGCTGTCCTGCACCACGAGCTCCCATTCTCCAGTGTCTAAGTCATTCCTGCAAGTTCCCCCAGGCCCTGCTCATCACCAGCTCCCCCAGAAACCCCCGAACCCCACCCCTGCACACTCTGCTCCTCAGCACCTCCTCACAGGTGTCCTGGGTGGACAGATGTCCTCTTTCTTGCTGAAACCACCGGCCTTTCTGAGGCGGCCCCTCCCCAGAGTCAGGAAGGAGGTGCACCACAGACTCCCCAGGGCAGTGTCCGTCTGCTTGTGTGGGTGCAGAGGGGTTCCGTTTCCTGCAGACAGCCTCCAGACAGAGGCCGGATCCTTAAAACCACGGTGTCCTTGGAAGACTGCGGGGGGGGGGGGAAATGTCAGGGCTGCAGTCGGGGACCACGAGAGCCCCAGGCTCCGAGTGGCACAGGTCAAGAGGAGAGCCCAAACCTGGTGCGTTTGCTAGAGAAGCGCCTCATCCGGTCCCCACCAGGAGCCGTCCCCTCTGCTGGGAAGAAATGTCCCCGTCCCTGTGCAGGATGTAGCCTGGGCAGGAAGCGAGCAGTGCCAGCGGGTCACTCAGTGGACACTGAGCTGCCAGCTGGATGAGTGACTCTGTGCCCCGGGCGAGGTCTCTCGGGAGCACTGGGCCTTGAATGGCCGGCTTCTAAATGAGGGCCTTGAACTTGGTGGTGTCCACATCCTTTCCAGTTCTAAAATAAGACGGCCTTCACAAGAGCCCTCGACACTGGTGGTGACCCGCAGTCGCCCTGTGTTAAACAGCACTGTGTTGTTGACGGACAAGACCAGATGCCAGGGCCATAGCGGCTGCTTCCGGCCTTCCCGGCGTGGCCTCCACTTGGCAGCCTCCGATCAGGAGCCAGCGTGAGTCCAGATGCATGGGGTGGGTGTGGTGCCTCTAGCCGCAGACAGAAAGAGCCTTTGTTTTCATTCTTTTGCGGCGCTGGGGGTGGACCCAGGGTCCCCTGGGTGCAGGCCAGTGCCCCACCACGGAGCCCGAGAGGGAGAGTGCTGCCCGCGCTCGGCTGTCTCTGTGGCCAGGGCTTCCCCTGTGCTCCCCGCCTGGGTGGGTGTGATCTCCATCGGGACGGCCCGGGGAGGGGGGAGAATGGACAGGCCCACTCGGGGCCGCCCCCTGGGCTCTCGGCTCCTCAGACCTACCAGGCCCATCCCTGGCTGGCTGCTGAGCTCTACAGATCCTTTGGTGACATTCGATGCCGTCGGCAGCAGATGAGACTCACGCTGGCCCTGGAGAGTGGAGGAGGGCCTGGTTCCGGGTCTGTGGTGTGCTGGGGACAGCAGGCGGTTGGAGCCAGGCCCAGGCTCCCTCTGTGCTGGCTGGAGGTCGGCCTTGGGCTGCTCCCCTTCCCCAGTCCCGTCCTGCTGCTGACCTGTGCAGGACGTGGTAGGGACTGCGGCATGGCGCGTCATGGAGAACCTGAAATGCACCCAGAGGTGTCCATGTCAAAACTCTGAGTGTGACTCCAGGTAGGAAAATGGTCTTTGCAAAAGTCAGTGAGTTTAGGACCTCCAGATGGCCCTGATCCAGGGACATTGTCCTTGTAGGAAACCTAGATGGAGGGTGGCCGTGAAGACAGAGATGCAGGGATGCAGCCAGGAGCCCAGGACACTGGCAGCCACCAACACAGGAGAGGCAGGAAGTCCTCCCCAGACAGGCAAAACGCGGCCCCCGCCCCGCCCCTGCCCCACCACCACACGGGGGTTCTGGCTTCTGGCTTCCAGAAAGAGGAGAATGAATTTGCACATTTAAGCCACCAAGTTTGTGGTCATTGATTCCAGCAGCTGTAGAAAACTAACACCATGACCGTGAGAATTAGCAATTTAATACACACAAAGCGCTCAGCGGAAACTCGGCACGGCGAGGCTCAATACGCATCCAGAGCACGCGGGCCCTGGAGGGACGGCGGGGTGACTTTTGCCCTATTCCGGGTTTTCATTTTCTTGTTCAGTGGCCACCTGATAGTCTGGCCTGACTCCCGTGGAACGTCGCTGGAGGAAGATCTAATGCTGGCCAGCCGCACGCGGCAGAGCACTCCTTTCAAATGCATTCAGATTTTTAAAACAGAGGATGAGAATCACCAATCGCCTTTCCCTTGTTTACTAAATCAAAACGCAGGTGAACGAACCAGCACCCGCGGTGCTCACGGGTGCCGGGCACGCCAAGGCAGTCTCCCACAAGTCTCTTCATCCATCAGTGGGCACCAGCGGGCACTGACCACACGGCAGGGATTATTCCAAGTGTTGAGGGCAGAGCGAGACATGGCACCTAGCAGAGCTCCCTCCTGCACAGAGGTGACTTCTCAAGGGACAGCAATGAGTGAGGTGGGGACATCATCGGCGGAGGTGAGGAAGGGAGAGGGGAGCAGTGACCACCAGGGAAGCCAAAGCCGTGATGAGGGCTGAGAAGGGTGCCCGGGGCAGGGCCAGGTGGAAGGACGTGCCCCAGGAGGACGGGCTGACCGAGGCAGCCCAGGCAGCAGGACCGCCCAGGGCAGGGCAGGGTGGGGCAGGAAGCCCGGCAGCTTTGCTGGCACCGTGAGTCCGAGATTTTCTTTGGAGCTTGCTGGGCACCAACTGTAGGGTTTGGGGTGAGAGGTGGATCCAGTGTGGCTTGAGCCTGTCCTGGGACAAAATAGAGGGAGACACAGGGTAGGTCAGACGCTGCCAGGGGACAGGGTCGGGGATAGCAGAGGTGGGGAGACAGTGGGGTCGGAAGGACAGCCCAACTCAGGAGGGCGAGGCGGCAGCAGCAGGACGAGGCGGGTGGAGGCGTTTCCGCAGGGAGGAGGCCCTCTGGGTCAAGGAAGGCAGCCCTGGGCACCCACTCCCCGGGGCGGATCCTCTACAGTGACAGCATCGGTGTCCTGGAGGAGGCTCGGGCAGCAATAAGGGTGAAGGCCAACCCCGTGTTTGCCCTGGGGAGGATGCTCCCGCAGCGAAGGCAGGACCCAGGGCCCAGGCTCGACCAGCGCTCGCTCTCCTAGGAATTCTCGTCTTTAACTGGTACAAGACAAAACAAAACTACCAACAGATAGTCACGGCTGGTCCTGCTAAGGGGCGTCGCGAAGCTCCCGTCCATCTGTCTTTCCCCCCACGTCCCCGGCTTGCCCTACATCCTGCCACGCTAAGGCTTGACCTTGGACTCCCCGTTCCCTGGGGCTCCAGTGACCTCTCTGCAGGGCAGGGCCTTGCCAGCCAGCACCCTGGCACAGGTGAAAGCCAGAGAGCTCTGCCCAGGAGGGACAGCCAGGAAGCGGCCGTGCACTGACCCTGTGTTGGTTTTCAGCCAGGGCTCCTGTTTGCCCATAGAGGTGGCTCATTCCAGGAAAGACGTGCAAGGACAGCACTGTCCAGCAAGGACACTTGGCACCAGCAAGGGGACCAGGCACTTCTGCTTGGACTCAGGCAGGTAAGGAGGCATCTCAGGTGGGCAGCCCACCTGCTGGTCATTCCCCGCAGAACACAGCGGAGGCTGGGACCCTGGCCGAGGGTTTCATGGTGGCTGTAGCTAAGCAGGGAAAGTCCATGGGGCAATTTTTGCAGCATTTCAGTCTTAAGTAAACCTGAGAAGTCCTCCACTTCACCCTGGACATGACCATGCAGCTCACGCCCTGGAGCGCCTGCCGCACCCACCCACCCACCCACACTGTGTGGCAGGAGGATCTACCCAGGTGTGGTGAATGTTATGACCCCAGGATGTTATGAAAAGCGCCTGTCATCTAGGACTAGTCTAATAAAGATCAGAGACTAATAGCTAATAATAATTAGTTAATCAGTAATTAATAACTAATTTAGCAAGTACCCACAGAGAAGTTGCTAGCTCTAGTTCCTATGCAAACAGGACCTAACTCACCCCTCCTTATTCCTTTCTCCAAGCACCTCACCACAGACACAGCCTCACACACACGTGTGCAAGCACACACCGGCCCCACGCAAACTCTGCGTGCTCTTCATGCACATGCCCAAGCACGGCCACACCACACACGGCGCAACACATGATCAAACACATGCACGGCCCCACCCCATGCCCACCTAGCTTTCTGACCATTCCTAGACTTTCAGTCACTTTGGCCACTTAAAAGGTCACGATCAGCCCCTTCCCTTATCAAGTTCAAGGCCACACCGGAAGTCACCACCTTTGAGGGAAAAAAGCCAGGTCAAAACTTTTGATTTGGCTTTGTTCCCCTCCTAATCTCATTACGCATATTAAATTTTTATTGTCGACATTCTTGTTTTGGGGAAAATCATTGGTTTGGTTTTTCTGTAAATGATCAGATGTTTTATAGACCTTCTAATGGCGTGTTTGGTGTGAAATTAATTATCAAAGATTCGCAGAGAGTTTTAAATTAGATTTTCTCTGCTCTTGAAGGCAAACAACTGGTTCTGTTTTTGTCACTAATATGAGGCTCTCGTTGCTGCCTTTTTTTCCTCTACAATGAGATGATAAAACAAATCTTCAACTTATTTTAATGTGCTAATTGGGGGTTATTACAGCTCATTTTATTTACATTGAAATAAAAAAGCACCAATTCATTTTCTTGCACAAACAACTTACAAAGGATTGCTTCCTATGCAAACGCATATTTATAAAGAGAAATGACATATACAACTAGAGTCTGGAAAAATTTTTCTCTGGGCAATAGGCTAAATTGAACCCAGGGTTTTCCTAATAGAGACCTAAAGGCTAAGCCAACTTCTCTTTTGTGTTGCTAATTCACATGCGTGGTGTTGCATACTTTGCAAGGAATAAATGCTGTAAGCAGGAGAAAAATCCAGAAAGAGAACAGAACACAAGAGTATTTCTGAGCATTTACATCACCTTGCCCACATTTTTAAGGTTACTTTGTAGCAGGCGGATGCACACAGTATAGCTCTAACCTTACCTGCTGTTCAGTGTATCTTGTGACCCCCCAAACATGCACAAATCCAGGGTTTTATGCTGCCGTGGTGGGTGCTCCTGGGCTACAACTCCTGATCCTTTTACAAATTTATTCTTGTTGACTTGCCTTCTGGTCCTTTATGTCTCAAAATACTCTCCCAGGGTTTTAAACATGCCAGAGCTAATTGTTGTGTGGGAAGATAGGTCTAAAGACATATCATTAGAAAATAATTATCAGATGTGCCGCTGTTTAGTGGTTCAAGTCAAGCAGACACTTGTTCTAGACTGGTGTACCTTGCTGGCTCCTGGAACCGGGTTTCTAATTCAGGCTCCTTGGCCGCCCCTGCGCCCTGAGGGAGCTCACTCGGGATCTTTGGAGGCTGAGGGAGGGCGGTTGACGCGGCTGCGTTCCGCTTGTGTGTCGGTGACACCAGCAAGCAGGGGCTGTGCAGACCTCTGTGTCCCTGGCACTCTCGTCCCCCGTCCCTGGCCTGCCCTTGCTGGCAGATGTGCCCACGTGAGAACCCAGGGCTGTTGCGCTCCTCCCCGGCGACTGTCCAGCTTACAACCCAGCACTCACCCGTGCACTTGGCAGTGACTTTCATAATCAGCTGTCTCCTGCTGCCCCATGTGGACATTACAGACGTGGAGTTTAAGGGACGCTCGGTAGAGTTTGACAGTCTGAAGGACCATGGGACAGGACTGTGGGAGGGGGGGCAGGACTCAGCAGGCACCTCTGGGAGGGGACGAGTAGCCCAAGGGCAGGGTGTGGCATCACTGGATGTGAGAGGACATCAGCGTGAAATTAAACTGCGCTCACAGGATTCTTGCTAGACTGGGCTCTCTGCACACCAGCGATTAGGCGGTTAAACAGAATCCTAAGGAGGTTTGGTCCATGCTCAACTGCATGCAGAGTAACTCAGAAGTTTTGGGGGGGAAGAAGGTCGTTGGTGACATTTTAGTGACTTTCTTGACTTCACTCAATGCTCAGGAAAGAGGCCGTGGGGGTGGGAATCCTGCTGCTTGCATCCATTTATGGACATAAACTGACCCTGCTCCCTCGTTCTGGAGCAGGGACTATTGTGGCTCAAATTAGGCTCCCAGGCCTCCCACCCTGGCCCTCGGGAGTCTGGAGTCTCCTGTGAACAGGGCACTAGACCCGCTGTGAGTGCCGTGAATTTTGGGCGTGTCTAAAGGGTTCAGAGAAATTGGACTCTTTGCTTCCCTTTCTCCCTCATTTCCCAGAGGCTGAAAAACATCCCCAAGGCTGGAGGCCTGGGGGCCCTGCCCTGAGTGGGCTCTGAGAATTCTGAAGTGTCCTGGCAAAGCCTGGCCCTCTGAGAAGCCCAGGGCCGGGAGGGGAGGTCTGGGCGGCAGGAGAGGAGAGGTAGGGAAAGGTGAGCCGTGCAGGCAGCTGCTTACCCTTAGGAGGGACACATGGCCCGGGAGGGCCAGGCCTGGTCCTGGCCAGACGCAGATCTGAGACCTGCCCTCTCCCCTCCCAGCCGCGCTGCCTTCCTCCCCCACCCACCCTGCTCTTAGCTCACCTGGGAGACACTGGGTGCTGCTCTCCATCCTGTTCCAGGACTCCACAGGAACACTGAGTGGCAGGACTGAGAACCTGGCTTCCCAGCTTTTGGCCCCGTCCAGGGGGGATTGAATGTGCCATCTCCTCCCAGTCAACGGGCTGCAACTGGTTGCATCTGGGCCCACCCAGATTTCCTAGGGTTCCCCACACGCCAGATCAAAGCTTCCTTTACTGCCCCCCATCCCAGGTTCATGACCAAACTGCCCCTCCAACTCCCTGGCTGCCCAGCGCTGGGTTCCCGCCACATCTGCAAAGCCTGTTTGGTTTAACTCGTCTCACAGTCTCTGCCTCTGTCCTCGGTGGCCTTCCTCCCTGGCCCCACCCCTGCCCATCCACATCCGCTGTCCTCCCGGGGATCCCAAGGTGACTCCAGCCCCACTCATATGGCTCCTCCTGCTGGACTCCTCCGAGGCACCTAAACAAGGTGGCACCTGGGTCTCAAATTCTTTAAGACAACGACATCCCCAAGTGCCGATAGTCCCCATGTTTTCCGGATGTCCCCAGGGTGCTGTGTGACGGGGACCATGAACCTGCACAGATGCACCTGCTACAGGGAACCTGGACATGAACTTGACCACAGCTCTGTGGGGGCCGTGCCAGCCGTCTCTGAGCCCCTGTGAGGTGGGAGGTGGCTCCTCGGTGGCCTGGCCTGCTCCCCCCGCCCAAGCCCCTGCTGGTGGGAAGATGGCAGCGCCCGGGGCTGAGGTGATGGTGGTTTCAGGAGAGGCAGAAGCATCCGGACGCCTCTCTTCCCGAGCTTTTCCGGGCCTCACCCTCCTTGGCCATTTCTCGCTGCCTGGACCAGGATCTTGTTGAGCACATAATGAGCAGCAGAGGTGACCTTGGGCAGGGGCCAGACACCACCAGTCGTGCATCTTCATTTGAAAGCTGCAGCCACAGATGCCCGCTGTACAGAAGGCGCTTTTCTCCCTAGGACCCACAGGGAAAGACATGTGAATGGTGACGATTCTCTGGCCCCAGGAGACTCGGCCTGGAGGCAGGGACATTTGCCGTAGCTCAGGAGCCAGGGAAGTTGGGTCAGGGAAGCTTTCCCGGGCACAAGGAGCAGCATCTCCCCAGATGTGCGGCTCTCCCAGTGCTGCTTTGTCCCCCCCATTCCAGTGGCCTTCGGCTATAATTAATTCTTGAATATGACAATACATCAAAGCTTTGAAAGTTAGAAGACTCTTTCCTGGCCCTCCACGCGACGCTCTGCCGTGTGCTTTGTGCCCCCTGCCCGCTCCGTGTCAGCCCTAACAGACGGAAACTCCAGCAGATGTTCCACAAATTCATTCTGAGATGAAATCCGTGTTCCAGTCTGTAGACTCTGGGCCTGAATCACAAAAATAAAATCAGAAGCAGCGCCCCTCACCCACCCGGCTCACTCTGTGTTTTGTTGCCTGTCGACACCAGGCCCCTCCTGGGCCCCCCCCCCCCAACCTGCCGGATTCCAGAGCGTTCCGTCTGGCGATGGCGTTTCCTTGCCTGGGACACACTCTGCCATCAAGCCCTTCACGACGCAGTCTCTCCTCGCTGCAGCGTCCTGCAGACAGGCCCCGTAATTGACAGAAATGATAATAACACACAACGAAGGAAGCTCTCTTCCCCCAGTGCGTGAAGCCCCTGGGCGCAAACCGCAGGTGAAACCAGGCGGCCGCTTCCGGGCTCCTCCGTGCACTTTCAAAACTGCTTTCTTTGGTTTTCCCACCGGAGTCCCCCAGTTCACCCAGGTTCAATCTTTAGCCTCCACAGTTTCAAGCAGAGGAACAATCATCCTGGTTCTCCTGATGAGCCGTCTCCCCTGCACTGGTTTTGGAGAAAGAGCCCCAGGTGCGGGACAGAGTCTGGGGAGACCAGATGTGCCAGGCCCAGTGGAGGCCGAGATGAGAATTTGAAAGCGAGCCTGCTGGACCCCTGGCCGGCTCCTCCACCCCTGACCCTGGCCTTGTGTGCCAGCTCAGGGACAGCTCTAATGGCGGAACCTCAGGGAAATCTTTGTCCATCTCAGAGGCTGTGGTTTAAATCTGGCTCCTGCCTCTGAAACCTGGGCAAGTTATCCAAGCACCAGCGGCCTCGGTTTCCTCTTCTATGAAACGCACCTCTCTTCATCGACACTGGGTGCAAGTGTCAAGAGAAATGGCATGTGAACGTCATTTATGATCTGTGCTTTATTTCTGTGAGCAGGCCTAGGCCAGCTATGGGGTGCTGGACAGTCCCTCTGGGAGCCCTGGCCAAGGCACACAAAACAGTGGGATGACACAGGGAGCAACACAGCGTGACCTGCCCTGCTGGCCCCAGGAGTGCAGCCTCCAGGAACCTGGGTGGAATCTTGGAGGACAGCCCTGTGGAGGCAGCCACCACTCTGGTCTCACGCCAGGCTCTACATCATCTCACTTCTGTGGGTGGTGTCCCGAGAGTGGCGATGGACCAGCGGGCGGATCACTGACCTCCTCACTTGGTATTGGGGAGCACCAGGAAGGTGGTGGGAACAAAACTGTCCAGAGAGAAGCACTGCCCTGAGTGCCCGGGAGGTCCCGCAGCTGTGGAGTGAGCCACCCTGCTGAACCTGTGTGACAACAGGCGGGAGGGGAGGACAGCTGTGGGTCACGTGTGGCCTCTGCGGGCATCAGCTGTGGCTGAGCACGGGGCACACTGCTCTGCAGCCCAGCTGCCCACCCCCAGGGGGTGCCGGCTCAGTGGCGGCCATGCCTCCTCAGGGACACTTGTTGGAGCCTCTCCCAGGTGCCCCGCCCTCCAGGTGAGCGGATCCGTCTCTGGTTACCCACAGGATATAGCACAATTAGCGTTGGGCGTGCTGTGAATTTGCTTCGTGATTCTGGGGCTGCTTAACACCGCGTGCACGGAATGAATGAGGTTTGCACAGCGAGCCCCTCCGCCTGGCTGCAGATATCTAAAAGACAGCCGCGGGGGCTGGAAATTTAAGGACATCACTTAACAGTGTGGCTTGGATCTAGAAGGCCACCAAAGGCTCAGGTGCTGAAGGTGTGTCCCCCAGGGCGGCCTCTGGGAAGTGCTGGGAGGCGGGGACTCTGCCCCCAGGAGTGTGATGCCTGCAGGTTGGTGGGCTCCTGGAGGGCAGGACTGTAGCGGGTAGGTGTGGCTGGAGGGCAGCCACAGGGGGCCTTCCTTGGAAGGACATTCTTGTCCCCAGTCCCTTCCTCTCCCGCTCTGCTTCCCAGCTGCTAGGAATTGAGCAGCTTTCCTCCCCCAGGCCCGTCCTCCAAGAGGCCCAGCCTCCCCGCAGGCCCAGAGCTATGGCACCAAAGGCCACGGACAGAGGCCTCTAAAACTGGTAGCAGGAGAGACCTTCCCTCCTGAGTTGTCACGTTGGGCGCTGACGAAGCCCCCAGTTGTGTCTCTGGACATCAGTCCTGATGGCCGAGCTCTCCGTCTGCAGTGCCTCCACCTGGGTGTGCCTGGCCTCCCTGCAAGGCCCCGCCCCAGTGCCCGCCACCATCCTTGACCCCTGCAAGCCACCTGTCATGCTTCTCTGGTTAAGAATCACTGCTCAGGGGCAGCTGTTAAGCCACTGTGCAGGCAGGAAATGGACCTTGGCAGGGCGGGAGAGAAGGCCTCCAGGCCCTCCAGGCCTCCCCTGACCACACCCCTCCCCCTCGAGGTCACCTCTCCCCCAGCTGCTTACGATGACCACACTCTATGCTCTTGTTTGATTGACAGCTTTGGCACCTGGGCACACACTCCATGGGCAGAGTCCAGACCCAGCCTGCTGGCGGTCTTTCCAGGGAAGGCCTGGACCGCCGTGTTCTCTGCGACTTCTTTAGCGGATCATTGGCGTGTGAGACTTCACCGGAGCCGGTGTGCATGGCTGGAACTCACTCATCTCCCACCGGCGTCACATTGCTGTGTTCATTTGGTTTTACGATTTCCATATCCATCTACGGCTGATGGACACTTGGAGCAGTGTCCGTTCGCAGCTCTGAAAACTCCCTGCACAGGTCTCCTGTATAAAAATATGCCCTCCCCCACCAGGAAATGACAGAACAGCAGAGCAGAGGCCCTGGCATCTCGTTACGGCATTACTTTGCATTTTCCTAATTAATCATGGGGTTGAGTATCTCTGTTTGTTTTCTGGACAATTGGATTTCACCTTTCTTAGCAAGCTCTTGTGCTCTGTGTTGTATTTAACGCCCGTGAGGGCTCTGACGGGGTCTGTGGGTTGCTCCTCATCCCTGTGTGGATTAACAGTTCTCTGTATCGTCTGGACACTGGTGCACTGCTCATCATATTGTTTCAATCCCTTCTTCTACTCTGCAGAATGCCTTTCCACTCCAAGGTGTCTTTTGGTAATTATTCATAATTTTAACATAATCAAATTTATTATTCCTTTATTTTAGCAGTTTATCACCTTGTTAAAGAGTCCTTTCTCACCCATATCATGCATGGTTTAGATGGCTGTTACAGGTGTACACGCCTGTAATCCCAGTGGCTGGGGAGGCTGAGGCAAGAGGATCACAAGTTCAAAGCCAGCCTCAGCAACTTAGTGAAGCACTAAGAAACTTAACAAGACCCTGTATTTAAATAAATTATATGGTTTAAAAAGGACCACGGGTGTGGCTCAGTGGTAAGTGCCCCTGGGTTCAATCCCCAGCACAAAAATTCATCATGGTAATTCCCGGTTTATCGGGGGCAAGTCATCCCACTCACACTTGGCTTCGTCTGCTTCTCCTCCTGAGGTTGCCTGTGGCTTCCGCACCTGGCTCTTGCTTATCTCTGTGTCAACACAACGCTGTCCTGGTCATCATGAGGGAGGGCAGATTGCTGGAGAGACCCGGCGAGTCAAGCCCACTCATGAATGCATTCCCACCTCAGGCTGGGACTTGAGGGACCAGTGGCCGTCAGCAAGTGCCCACAGATGGATGAGTGCTTCTGCACAGGGGCTGTCCCCTGGAGCGCTGTCCAGGAGGACCACAGCATGAGGAAACTTGGCTTGAAAGATGTCATGGGCGGGCGGCTGAGCCATGAGGCCATCAGAGCTGGACCCAGCCCAGCCACCTCCACAGGCGGCCAGTGAGGCAGGCAGCCGAGCAGAGTTGGCAGACCAAGGCGCAGAGGAGGACAAATAAGCCACTTTTGCATTGGGGTATTTGTTACGCAGCAGTAGGCAGAGGAAACAATGGGCCTGGCTGTGCCCGGGCCTCTGCACCTCCGCCGCCCAGACCTGCTCTCCGGCTCCAGCTGCTCCAGCTCTCCACTCCAGCTCCGACTTCTCTGCCGGAGCCTCTCCCTGGGGCCTTTTTGTCCACTCTGCACGGTCCTGTCCACCTCTGCCTAAATGGCAAACACAGGAAAATACAACAAACCACCTTGTTCTCAGCGCATCTGTAAAAGTCATTCGCCACTTCAGTTAAGATCACGTCCAGGATGAGGGAATCGACGCGCGCCCCTCCCGAGGTCTGTCTCTGCCCCAGTTGTGTCTTGCCCCTCCACTCACCTCCTGGGAAGGGCGGGAGGAGGTGGACCTGTGAGGGCAGAGCCTGGGGAGAGCTCCAGGTTAGCAGGGCTGTTGCTGAGAGCCATTGCCCAGTCGGATTCACGCATGGCATTTTTGCCAGAGGTGACCCCAGCAAGCCATTGAGATGATAATGGTTATGTTAAGCTGTGTATTCAATTGTATATTAGATCCCTGCTGTTCGGCTCTCGGCCTTCTACTTTGGAGTTCTCACGGTATTCTCGGGGAGTTCCCATTGGTTGGGGAACTGTAGGAGGAGGGATTTCCATAGGAGGGAATGCCGGTTGGTGTGTGGTGTGTCCCAGAAGAAGGCCGCATGCACAGCATTTGCAGGATTACGGAGAATAAAGGAGTTCCTATTTTGAACCTACAAGGCTGTGTGGCGGCTCGGTTATTTTGTGCCCCGCCAGACTGTGGCAGGCTGTGCCTCTGGGGACCTCAGAGCCAGTCTGTCTGGGCTTCTTGCCTTGTCACATGGTCTCCTGCTCCCTCCCCCATATGTTTCCACTGTGGTGACCTGCCAGGTGGTGTAGCCAAGAGGGTCCTACCAGAGGTCAGTGCTATCCCCTGGCCCTGGAAATTCCAGATCTGTGAGGTGCATGTCACCCTGTCAGCGCCCAGCCCCAAGCATTTTGTCATAGTGACGGACAGGGGACTAAGGATTTCTTCCCTCCTCTTCACAGGAAGAACACCTGCAAGTAACTACTCTCAAAAATCTCTGTATGTGCCTTTCCTGTAAATATTTCCACTTACCTTCTACACACACACACACACACACACACACACACACACACACTGCCAATTTGTGAAAACTTTTTGGTGTCATTATGCATGAACTCCTGTTAGAGCTCATAACAGCTAATTGTTTCTCCTTTTAAAATTCATCCTACTTCCCCAGCACTATCCAGGATGCATTAAATGAAGAGGAATCATCTTTTGGGGTGGCTTGAGCAGACTCTATCACTGAACTGTGCCGCCATCGATTGATTCCCAGTTGATGGACTTTGGGTTCCTCCCCACTCCCTTCCCCACAATGCTGCAGGGGACATATCTGCAGGTCACCTGGGCACGCAGGCAGGGTGTCAGCTCTGGGTGAAACAGGAGTGAAATGTATGGGTTCCAGGCTGGTCTGGGCTTTGCCAGCTAAATTCAAATGCTCTCTAAAGCCTGGTGAGCACCTGTCTCTCCATGCCTTTACCAACACTCGGTGCCCATACACAGTGGTAGATTTGATTTTATGAGAACTTCCCTTATAAAATCACTTGGTGTTTGTCAGAAATACTTGGGGAAATGTTTTAAATCAGTCTCAACCTCGAGTCACACAGCTTTGTGTGGAATTCCACACCGGTTGTTATCCTCCCCTGGCCCTGTGAAATTGCTTTTCAGTGTGTTGGTACATCTATGGTTCTCTCTTCCTAATTGTTATTCCTTCACAGATAATTTTATTTTCTTTATAGAAAGATCTAACAATCTCTCTCCTTCTCTGACCTTCTCAGTTCTTCCGTTGTTAATTATTATTCTTTTTCTTGTGCATATTTATTAGGTGCATGGTAATTGGATGCGAGGATACAGTATGTAATGATCCAGCTGCTGTAGTCAGCATCTCCACCTCCTTCCACAGCTGATTTTTTTTTTTGATGGACGTGTAAGAGCTGCACATCTCTATGAGGAACAGTGTGTGTGCTGATCCAGTCAGGGTGCTTAACTCCCCATCTCTTGTCCTTACGTTGGGAGTGGAAGCCTTGAGCTTTTCCCCTAGTTATTCATAGGCTGCATTGTAACAGACCCTGGGACGGAGGGAGGGTGGGGGGCAGCGGCCAAGCCTGTGGTGGTTCCTGGACACGGGTTGGTTTTCCATCTCCTCCTCCCTGCTCCATGTCTTGGTCATCTCCTCCTTGGGCTTCCTCTGCAGTTTGACCCATCTCCTCCTGGAGCCCGTCTCCGCTGTGTCCTGGGCTCTTCCTCCTCATTGTCCTTTCCATCTCTGTCTAGAGCTGAAAATAGATTTTCCCTCCTAATGTCCTTCTCGTCGTAGTTTCTCTCTGGTTGCTTTTCAGATCGGCTGGTTCATTCTTCATGCTTTCTGATCTTCCCATCACTAGTTTTCTTCCTGTGTCTCTCCTTTTGTTTTAGATGTCATTTTGCCCTGTCACTGACCCAACGGAGGGGGACAGGGCCGGGGGCGGGCATCCTCCCCACACGCTGCAAATTATTTCACCCCATTGCTGAAGGTCCCTGCAAAAGCGGTTTATTAACACAGGAGGTCTACCTAGACTCTTTCCCTGGAGAATTTTGCCAAAGAGTTTTAAAAGAACATCGTCAGAACATGATGCCTTTCAGAAAATAGAAGAGAGTACTTCCCAGTTCATTCTATGAAGCTGGTATGGTATCAATACTGACATCCAAAAAAAAAAAAGAGCAAAAAAATTTCAATCACAACTACAGATGAATGTCCCTTATCCATATTGATATTTTAAATCCTTCACAAAATATCAGCAAACAGGTCATGGTCAGTTACACCATGACCAAGTGGGGCTTATTCCAGGGACTAAAGGCTAATTCAATATTTTAATATCAAGTAATGGGTTATTTCATATTAACAGGCAAAGGCAGGAACATTGCATGACAATATTAATTAATGCAGAAATTATATTTAACAAAATCCAATATCCATCATGATAAAAAAATCGTTATAATAATGAAAATATAAGGGAACTTCCTGAACGGGATAAATAACATCTGTAAGAAACTCTACAGCATTGTATTTAATGGTGAGAAGCTGGGCACTTTCCCCCTTCAACAATGTATCACATGAGAATGGATGTGTGCCTTCGCCCTTCTCGTGTGATATGTGATACATTGTTGAAGGGGGAAAGGAAGGAATTAAGCACCCCTATTTGCAGATGGTATGGTCATCCACATTGAAAATCCCGAGGAAAGAGACCAAAGAATGAACAAAGGTTGCTAGATACTAAGTAAACATACAAACATCAACTGTATTTTTATATATCAGCAATCAACACATGGACACTGAAATTTAAAGTGCAGTATTTTCAATCACTTAAAAATTAAATGAGAAGTGTAACACTAACAAAATGCAATCTGTAGACCACTTTCAGTAGTGTGCCCATTAAACAATACTGAGTCTACCCATCCATGAACAGGGTTGAGGCTTCTCACCCTCCAGTGTCTTGTTCAATTTCTTTCTTCAGTGTTCCATGATTTTTACTGTATAGCTCTGACCAAGGATTAACATCCAGAATTAAAAAAAAAAACTCAAAACTTTTAATATCAACTAAATAAACAACTTGGTGATACATGGGCAAATGAACTGAACCGACACTGCCCTGGAGAAGGTGTCCAATGACCAGTGATTATATGGAAAATGTTCAGTGTCTTGAGCCATCAGGGAAATGCACATCAAAATGACCCAAACAGTTCATTTTACCTTCGTTAAAATGGCTATCATCAAGACCTCAAGTAATAATAAGTGCTGGTGAGGATGTGGGGAAGGAGACCCTTACACACTCTTGGTGGGAATGTGAGTCAGAACCGCCACCGTGGAAATCAATATGGAGGTTCCTCAAAATAGAACAGAATAGAACTGCATACAATCCAGCCATTCCTCTCTCGGCATACGCCCCAGGAATTTAGCTCGGCATCCTATAGAGACACCTGCACACCCGTGCTCCTTGCAGCGCTATTTACAAGTGGCAAGTTTTGGAATCAGCCTAGGTGCCTGTCAGTGGATGAATGGGTAAGAGAAAGAGACATTACACACAAAAATGGAGTATTATTCAGCCATAAAAAGAAAAAAGCCATGTCATTTATAGGAAGACGGAAGGGACTAGAGATCATAATGCTAAGTGAAATAAGCCAGGCTCAGGAGGACAATTGCCACCTGTTCCCTCCAGGTCACGGGGCAGAGAAAGCATGATGGGGTAGTTATAATCCAAGCGTGTTATGTGTATGCACACATCTGCTGCAGTAAAACCCATTCCTCTGCCTAATTAGTATCCTCTAGGAAAATTTTAAAAAATTTTCAGCACACAATATTTGTGTACTGAAAACCACAAAATGCTGGTGGAAGAAATGGAATCTGCAGGAATGGAGAGACACACTGTGTTCATGAATTGGAGATTCGAGAGAACAAATGTATCAATTCTCCCATAACAACACACAAGTTTAAAACAAATTGTATCAAAATCTTAGCAAGTTTTTTTTTTTGTAGATACAGATAAGATTATTCTGAAAGTCACAAAGAAGATGAAATAGCTAAAATATTTTGGAAAAGGAAAAAAAAAGAGGGAGGATTCGGTCTATGCAGTTTCACGACAGCACATAGCCATGGTGATCTGGAACGGGTGGCAGAGAGATGAGCAGGAAGATAATGGGATGGAGCAGAGAACCCAGAAATAGACCCACGTAAATATCCCCAGAGGGCTCGCTTCAGCTTCCAGAACGTTCCTCACTTAGTGTTAGGCTGATGTGTGCTTATGTAAGGCATCAATTACTCAAAAGCTCTCAGCGTGGAGAATGGTACAAGGTATTTGAGGAACGAGTCGCCCCCATTTGTCAACCAGGGGCCACACCCAGCTGGAGCGAGGCCCCGACAGCCGCTGGTCTCCTGCGCTGCCCTGAGCACAGTAGGCTCAAGACCAAGTTGACAAATGCACTTGGACCTACCACTGTGCCGCACCTCTTCCAGGGACCCTGCGTCGCAGCCACCTCCCAGGCCCCACACGGGCCCTTTCTGGGTCCTTCTTTGGGCTGCCCTGACGGAGGTCACTTCTGCAGGGTCTCTGGCCAGCTCTGCAGAGGTCCAGCCTGACATCTCTGACTTCAGGCCCTGGGACACCTCGACCTCTGAACCCCAGGGTTCTCGGTGGTCTGCTGGCTGGGCGAGACCTCGGCAGGCCTGCCAGATCCCTCCCCCAACAGCTGCGAGCACCGGAGAGCCAAGACCCTTCACTAGCCAGTGGGGGGGCCGGCTCCTCCCTTCCTGAGCTGCGTCCAGAGGCTCCACCTGACAGGTCCTCAGGTCAAGAACGGCCACCCCACGAAACTCGGAAAGCAGACAGGCAATGAGGGATGTTTGACATAAGTGTACAACAAAGGCTGCGTGGACATAGGGAGACTCCAAGTATTCTGTGGTCACCTGAATTTCACGCCCTCTCGGGATTCCTGTGTTTTATTTACCACACCTGGCGATGGCTGCTCAGAGAGGGGCCGTGGCTGTGAGGGGTCCCCCCCCCCATGACTCTCCCTCTTTCTATCTCCTCTTCCCTGACCCTGGCCTTCCTCCTGGAATCACACCGAGTTACTCCCATTTAAGTCCTTGCCTCAGGCTAATACACTCCAAGAGTCTTCAAAGAAGAGAAAGCTATTTTCTAAAAAGCCAACGCAGAAGTTAAGGAAGCCCTCTTCAACCCACACGTGTGGGCGTTCCTCGGCCCGACATCTGTGCGGGCCACTGTGGTCCAAGTCACGGCAGGCTCCCTGTCCCCGCTTTCCCTCTGGGTCTTTGCAACACCCTTTGAAGTCTGAAGGGATATTAACTAAGACCAGTACTTACGCCTAAGCCGAGGAAGCCCTTCAGCCTGGGTAAGTCACCTGTGCCCTACTTTGGCAAAATGTTTTTGAAGCGTTCATCCTGGAGGCCGGAACTTTCCCTTCCAAGACGATGGGGAGGCCCGTGGGAAAGGAGAAGGTAATAAGGCCTCAGCCTCCCCAGTGGGCTTGTGTTAGCTTCCAGAACTTTCCTCAGTAGCAATGGGCTGCTATGGGCTTACATAATGTGTCAATTACTCAAAAGTTTCATTCAGAGAAATAAATGCATCCACGTTCCTGGGGCCAGATGCCCGCCTTCAGGCAGCTGCCTTCAGAATCTGCAAGTTTTGAGGGGTGTCAGCGGATTTCCCCAACTGTGAGATAAGATGGGGCAGAGGAGAAACGAGAGCTTTTCTGAGAAGCAGAGTGGCTGTCCTGGGTGTGCGTGTGTGCATGTGTGTGCATGTGAATGTGTGTGCGTGTGCGTGTGTGTGCATGTGTGTGCATGTGTGCATGTGTGCACGTGCGTATGTGTGTGCATGTGTGTGCGTGTGCATGTGTGTGCATGTGTGCGCATGTGTGTGCATGTGTGCACGTGTGTGTGGATGTGTGTGCGTGCATGTGTGTGTGCGTGCATGTGTGTGTGCATGTGTGCATGCGTGTGTGCATGTGTGTGCGTGTGTGCGTGCATGTGTGTGTACGTGCATGTGTGTGCGTGCATGTGCATGTGTGCATGTGTGCACGTGCATATGTGTGTGCATGTGTGTGCGTGTGAATGTGTGTCCGTGTGCGTGCATGTGCATGTGTGTGCGTGTGCATGTGTGTGCATGTGTGTGCGTGTGTGCGTGCATGTGTGTGTACGTGCATGTGTGTGCGTGCATGTGTGTGCGTGCATGTGTGCATGTGTGTGTGCATGTGTGCATGTGCGTGTGTGTGCGTGTGTGTGCATGTGTGCACGTGTGTGCGTGTGGTTGTGTTGACTGCTTTCCCTACCTTGGAAACAGAAACTCCTGTGAGAGCCAAGTGAAAGTCATTTCTGCTCTCCGTCCATCATCTTGGGCAAGATCCTTCTGTTTTGACAGATGCATGATTGTGTTGATTAGCTTTCTGTCACTTTAACAAATACCCGAGATAATCAAGTTGTAAAGAGAAAAGGCTTATTTCTTCAGCGCTCGGTTTTAGAGGTCCCAGTTCATGGCCGGGTGGGCCTGCGGATCAGGCCTGCAGGCGGGCAGGGCCTCAGGGTGGGATCCGTGGCAGGACAGCACGGTCTCCCTCACAGTGGGGAGTGCAAAGGACCCAGAGGAAGGGCTGAGGTCCTCCCGTGTGCGGGGCCATGTCGCCACTGACCTGAGCCTCCCACATGGCGCACTCACTCGGGTTCCACCGCCCCCCCAAACCTGCCTGCAGGGGGGCACGCCCTCAGCACGCCCTCAGCCTCTGAGGGACACTGGGAGCCCAAGCTCTCGCGTGGCTGCTGTACTGTCCTGCTGCAGGAGCAGGGGGACTGGCAAAAGCGCTTCAGTTTAACCAAAGTCAGTTCTGAAGGGCCTCCTGGCAGGGCGTCCCATCCCCTGTGCACAGGCTGGTCTACCTCTGAGCCCCAAACAGGGGAGGGCCTGCCGGGCCAGCAGAGGCCCCCTCCTGTGTCCACTCAACCTCCTGGATTGGGGCCTGGGAGCAGGGCCTGGCCGCTGCATCCAGGGGGCCCTGGGGAGGAGCCTGGGCATCTCTCCCTGTTTGTGCCTCTCTTCTGGGCTGCAGGGCTCCGTTTCCCTCACTCTCTCTTCCCCGGCCTCTTGCACATGCCTCTGTATGAAGGGGCCTGGAAGTGTTGGGGTGGCTCTGTCCCCTGCTGCACATCCTCTAGGACACCCCGGAGCCCCTCCCCTCGGCGTCAGTGGAGCCTCCTGTCTGGGCGGGGGACAGCGTCCTTGTCCCCTGGCTCCAGCTCGAGTGTGATGCATGGTGCTGGTGACAGAGCGGCAGCCAGTCCTCTGCTCCCTGTCCTGAGCCAGTCCTGCAGCCTTCGCCTCACGGCAGCTGCTGCTTTTTATAGCCTTGCTGCCCGAGCGGCGAGTCGCCAGGTGTGCCTCTAAGTAGCAAAATTAGGACTCACTCAGTGCTTCGGTGGTGCCAATTAGCTTCCCAGTGTGAGCATCGAGATTTTTTCTAATTAAGGCAGGAACAGTCTCTGGGTCTATAATAATCTCATTTAAAGTGTGTCTAAAACATTTCACATGCTTTGTTCAGGAACCTCATTCCGGTCCGTTTTTAAAGCATGTGCAATAGATCTCCAAGGGGCCAGGTCTCCGGCTGGTGGTGTGTTCCTGACGTGACCGCAGCTCCGGGGCACAGCTGCCCTTCACCAGACAGATGGGGCAGGTGGATTAAGGCAGAGGACGTGACCTCCCGAGAGAGTCTTGACCGTGTGTGTGCGGGAGGCCTGCTCCCCGTGCAGAGCGACTGGTGCTTCTCAGGAAGAGGGAGTAAGCGTGTCCTCCGGACCAAGCGAACGGGCCTCTCTGCCTCCAGGCTCTGACCCCCCCCCCCACAGCAGGAGCTCAGGCTCAACTTGCAAGAGGAATTCGAGTGAGAACCAAGATGCACAGCTGGACCCAGCGACCTGCGGGCGCCTCCGAAGCCGCCTCCGTGGCCCCGATGCCACCCTTTCTGGATCTCCTTTTGACTTTCACTGTGAACGGAGACGTAATCACTGAGCCTTTGTGTGGGGTACGGTGTGACTTTTCAACAGGTGCCATGTGTAATCAGGTCATGGCAATCGGCACGTCCATCACCTCAAACCCGGATCATTTCTTCATTCTGTGAAGATCTGCAGCCCGGGGGAGTGGGAACGCGGGCCACAGGGGGCCGAGCCTGGTCCTCCGAGAACCTCGGCACGGATTTCCACAGTGGTACTGACTTACGGTCCTCCCAAGAGCGCCAGGGCCGCCCTGTCCACACCTCTGCAGGCGTCATCACCATGTGGCTCGTGATGACAGCCACCTGACGGGTGGGAGGTGCAATCTCCGGGCAACTTGGATTTGGATTTCCCCGGCTGCTAAAGACGGAGCATGCCGTTTCAATGTAAGTTTGTTGGCCCTTTGTCTCTCTTCTTCTGGGAAGTGTCTGGTTCATTTGCCTGCTCAGTGGTTGGGTGAGTACCAGGTTGAACCCAGGGGCACTGAACCCCTGAGCCACATCTCCAGCCCGTTTTCCCATTTTTGTGTTTTATTTAGAGACAGGGTCTCCCTGAGTTGCTTAGGGCCTCACTAAGTTGCTGAGGCTGGCTTTGGACTCACCACCCACCTGCCTCATCCTCCTGAGCCGCTGGGATTATAGGCGTGTGCCACCACACCAGGTAGGTTAGTTAGTTTTTGATGGCACATGTTTTGAGTTTCTTATTCAAAATCCTCCCTACAAGCTATTTTTAAATACACAGTCAGTTGTCACCAACCGTGGTGACCCTACCGTGCTGTGGGACAGTGGAAGTCTTCTCCTATTTGACTGTGTCCCTGGCCGTTTGCCCTCTTCCTTTCCCCCCCTCACGCGGCCCCCATCTCCCTGTGGCCACGTTCCCCCCTCTTCTCCCACAGCTCAGCTCCTCAGCGTCCACCTGCCGGTGGGACCACGGGTCTTCGTCCTCTTGAGTCTGGCCTAGTTCACTTAACATGACGCTCTCTGGTGACAGCATTCCATCCTTGTAGGACTGAACAACATCACCGGGTGTGGTCCTTCCATGCATGCACGCGTGCCACATTTTCTCCATGCACACAGAGGCTGATGGACAGCTGCGTGGCTCCTCACCTTGGTTGCTGTGAGTAGCATGGTGACCATACGGGACCCTTGGCTTCTGTGAGTAGCATGGTGACCATACAGGACACAGACTTTTCCTCGGCACAGGCGCTTCCTCTCCTCTGGACCCCAGAGTGGGATCAGGTCCCATGGTGGTTCCACATCTAGCACTTTGAAGAACCTCCACACTGTTTCGCATAAGGGCTGGTGTGTGGCAGCCCCAGGACCTTGGACAGCACCTGGTGGGGGCAGGTGCTGAATTAGTAGTTACTGAATAAGGCTTTTTGAATGAAGTTATGAACTTTCAAAAAAAATGGCCTTGCTTTTACACTCAATGAGACCTCTTTGCAGGAAGGTTTTGGCCCACATCTCTCACTCCTGTGTTGACCTCCTGTGTGACCAGTCCCTGCACACAAGGGCCACTTTCAATCTCCATAACAGCAGTGGAATCCAGGTTCCGATTTCATTATCCATCGACAGGAAGGGCCTTCTGCAAGTCACAAGCCCAGGAAGGTCATCCCCTCCTGGATGGTCAGAGCCCCCACCTGCACCCACTCGGGGGCCAGTCGCGGTGGCCTTGCTGCAGTCACGTGTCCTCTTGCCTCGTCCACCCCTTTCCCTTTCCCAAGGGTGTGACTCTACACGGGCCTGTGTTGAAGTGGTGGGTGGGACTGGCCACCTGGGTGCCTCTTCACTCCTGCCTATTGCTAATGGGCAGCACCCTGAGTGGGAGGCAGAAGAGCCAAGTGTCCAGACAGCAGCTCCTCAGCTGGTGATGGATGTGCCCACCGCAGGAACTGAACATCCTGGCCTCTGCCCCTCAGGACCAAGGACCGAGCTGGTGTCCAGCAGGTGCTGCATAAATGCTGGTGCAGTGAGCCCAGAGGCTCCTCGGATGCCACGTGGTAGGGAAGGGCATCGGCGCCCGTCCTTCCTGTGGTCTATGAACACGCCATCAGAGGGTCAGTCCACAGCCCGGGGAGCAGCACAATGAGCCGGGCGGTTATTGAGCAGAACCAAGCAGCACTTTTTTGGAACCCAGCAGAGAAGCCAGAAGTCACTTGCTTGGGCAGCCGGCATCGACGCCCGAGAGCGTCTGCCCTTTAGGACGTGGAAGACAAATATGAAAAACTCCGACATTGCAATAAAAATCCCACTGCAAATAACCATGGAGCACCGGGCTGCAGGGGTTGGCGCCCGGCTTCTGGCAGCGGGCGGGGAGGGGGAAGAGCAGGGGCCGGGAAGGGGAGCGTGGCCGAGGGCTGTCTCTTCCCAAGGAAGCTTATCTCCCAATCCATATGTTCCGCTTCTATTTAGAGCTAATTTGCTGCAGCAGGCTCCGTGCAGCCCCGAGGGAGAGGCTGGCTCTCGGGCACCTGGCCAGCTGGGCCGTCACCACCCCGTCCGTTGCATCCAGCCAAAGCCAATCTGACGCGTACTCGGGGCCTGCTGGAGTTCTGGCAGCCCTCGGGGGCTCCTGGGAAAGGCCCAGCCCGGGTCTCTGTGCTTGTCCCCTCTCCTCTGGGTTTTCCGCAGAAGCGTGACGCCTCCCGGAGCAGAGCGGCTTTGTGCCCGCCGGTCATCGTGCAGCTTCTTGAGGTCAGGGACTCAGGCAAGGCTCATGCCATGCTGCAGCGGAGGTGTCCCTGGGCTGGGGTCTCATCTGAGGCCCAACGAGAAGGACGGTGGCCGAGTGACAGGCTGTTGGTGGCCTCCGTTCCTGGAGGCGTCCTGGCCAGGGGCCTCTGTTTCTTGCTGGCTGTGGGTTCCTCGTCCTGTGGCCCCTCCAAGTGGGGCCTATGACAGGCAGCCACGTCCTCAAGGCCAGCGCAGGGGTCTTCAGGACATGGAGCCCGGCAGCACAGCACTGTGACCCCGGTGACCTGCCCAAGCAGGGTCAGCACCTTGGCTGAACCTTTTAGTTTGGAGGCAGGTTACGTGTCCCACCCATGCTGAAGGGCAGTGATCCCCATGGCTAGGGACACAGGAGATGGGGTCACAGGCCACCCTAGGTCTGCAGCCACTCCTCTACCCTCCTCACCTCCACTTCAGATTCTCCCCAGTTTTCCAAATCTAAACGCCAGCTTTGGCCTAGCTCCAAAATTCCTGCCTTGTGTGAGCAATGCCCCCGGCGACCACCTGAGAGGCCTGAGGGGGACAGCGAGCCCCGCGTGGGGTGACTCTGCCTCTCATCCGCTTCCCGCCTGGGTGGGGCAGAAGCGTTTCCTGGATTTCCAGCAGAGGCCATCTTGCCTGCTCTCCCTGGTCTCCCAGCCAGCCGTCCGCAAGCCCTGCAGGTTCAACCTCAAAGCCGTCTGTGTCCTCTCCCTGGACGCCCATCTCCTGCCCTGGACGCCCATCTCCTGCCCTGGACGCCCATCTCCTGCCCCGTGCTCCACCCTGTCCAGCCCGCTCTGCCTGAAGCCAGTGTGCTTCTGCGCTGGGTCCCCGGAGTCCCTCCTCAGCTGGGCCCATGTGTGATCCCCTAAGGACTGTCCTCCCCCAGGATCGATCCACCGCCCCGCTCTGGCCCACACATCTCCGTATGAAGCTCCCTGGCCGCCATTTTTACTCTAACAGGCACAGCCTTTCCTTCCACTGCTCACCCTTCCCGACCCTCACTGGCCTCTGAGGGCTCGCCCTGGCAGCTCCTACCGGCCACAGTGCGAAAGGGGGCTCCCGCCCTTCCAGGGTCTCTGCTCACACCTGGTTCTCAGGAAACCGCATCCCACACAGAGCCACGCCCTCCCAGCCAGACCTGGTGACCTTCCTCGCTTCTCCTTAGAACCGGAGCCCTGTGTCCATGTCCACAGCTGCCTCCTGTGGGCAGGCCACTCCACGACGGCAGGGACCTGGCCCACCAGCCCCGGGTGGGGGACATACCGCCTGGTCTGGCCAGGGCAGCCCAGCTGGACGGCTGACCACTCATGAATGGCTGAACCACCCTGGCTCTGTCATTGTCTCTGAGGACAAAGGAGGGTCCTCTCATGTGGCGCTGTGCCGGGGCGCATGGGGGGGGGGGCCTAAGCTCTCCGAGGTCTGAAGCCCAAACTGCCGTTTTAATGACCGGTTCTCCACCTGCTCCGTTCCTGCTCCCCTTGTCTGGCAAGGTGGGGCACCTGCCACGCTGGTACATCACGCTGCCGTGACTAACGCTTCACCAGCAAATGCCTGCTGGGCAGGTGGTGGCTCTCCCCGTGTCCCGCTCTCAGCAAGGCCACACAGTGACGATGGCGATGTGCACGGCCCTGGTGATGGGGAGCAAGTGGCAGCCTCTAGATGCAAACCCCAGCTCCGGCTCCTGCCAGCTGGCTCCCCACACCCAGCACCAGGAGACTAAACCTCCATCGAAACAGTCTGAAGGTTCAAAATGTGGGGCCCAGACTCTGGTGGGACAGCAGCCCCGAGGGCCCAGCACGGTGCTCAGCAGCTGGAGGGGGAGAGGCGGCCGGCTTCCCCAGAAGGAGGCTCAGCTGTGCCCATTCAGTGCATTTTTCTTAATTTTCTTAAACCTGGCCCGATTCCACCTTAAATTAATGTTAAACAGCTTTATTAAGGCAAATTGCCTCGGATCTCAGGCTCTCCAGGAGCTGCATGCAGTAGAAGGCTCCAGTGGCTCCCGTTTGGTTCCAAAAGCACTTTGTGTTGTTTCAAACGTTGGGGGGCACCGAGGTGGAGAGTATTAATACCCACGATGATTGGCTGCTGTTCCCTTTGTCAGAGGTGTAATTGCTCACAGTAGGACTGCTGCTAACAGGTGTACCGCGAACCCCTCCCTTCCACGGGGCTTTGTAGCCAGCTCGTTATGAGATGCAGAAATCATATCATCAACTCAGAACTTCCTGTTCCTGTGAGAAGAGAGGCAGGCCTCTGCAGCAGCAGGCCACCCAACGCCCACCATGTGCCAGCGGCTGACGGCCTCCCTCCCCCGGGAGCCTAGGTAGACAGAGGTCCTCCTCCTCCTCCAGCAACTAGGCCACCGGCAGGGTGGAGGGCCACAGTGGGCCAGAGAGCAGAGCTTCGCCACCTCGTGCTCCATCACAGAAAGACTGCCAACGCGCTGGTGAGACGCCTCCACGGTCTCCATCAAAGTCACTCTCCCTCTCCGCTCAGGGTGGCCTGCTGGCTGACCAAAGTGCCCGCCGGGATCCCATCAGCCCAGCTAGAGGACCTCATTTAAAAGGCAGGATGTGTCTGCGTGCGCGAGGCTGGACGAGCACTGGGGTGTGCATTTGTCTAGGTGGGTGGGCGGAGCTGCAGACGGGTGGACCTGTGTGTGTGTGTGTGTGTGTGTGTGTGTGTGTGTGTCTACATGGGCATATGGTGAGAGGGCAGGTGGACATTCAGTGTGTACATTTGTGTTTACACTCTAGGTGGATGGAGGGATAGATGTGCTTCTGTGTGTGCAGATGGTGGACAGACAGACGTGTCCATGTGTGCGTGCGCATGCTCCTAACTCATGCCTTTCCTCTTGACCCCTGGGCACTGGACCCACAGCAGTGCTGCCCAGCTCCTCCTCCTAGCAGGAGCCACCTTCTCCGAGGCCTTGGAGGGTGGGTGACCTGGAGCAGGCCTCTCTGGCCCGTGGGTAGGCAGCATCGTGCCCTGACAGTCACCATGGGGCCCAGCTGCTGGGGACGCCCCTGGCCCACCCACAGCTCCTTCCCGTTTCTGAACAACGTGATTCCAGGAGTGCACACGTCACCTGCTGTGGGCAGGCAGAGCACACCTTCCCTTCCCAGTTAGGTGGTTGGTGTCCACTCTCTGGCCACTCACGTTGTCCTGACTTGTGGGTCCTTGGGGATTTGGGCTGGGCACCTCCTGTAAGAGCCTGGGAAGGCTGAGGCTCAGTGCCACGGCTGCCAGCCTGCCTGCCTCGGCCATGTGACTCTGCACTTGCTCTCTTAGCTGCCACGCTGCTCCCTTGGTAACCCAGGGCCACACCTTGGCATCACAACCCCTTCTCCCTCACTGAGGACGCAGAGTCGAGAGCAAGGCAGTGAACGAAGCCGTCCTGAGATCTCCCAGCTCTTCCACACCCTCTGGCTGCCCCCTGCTCACCCCATGACCACTGCCCCTCGAGGGCTCTCTCCCCCACTCCCCACAGCAGCCCACAGCAGCCCACAGCAGCCCAAAGCAGCCCACAGCACCCCACAGCAGCCCACAGCACCCCACAGCAGCCCACAGCACCCCACAGCAGCCCACAGCACCCCACAGCAGCCCACAGCACCCCACAGCAGCCCACAGCAGCCCACAGCACCCCACAGCAGCCCACAGCACCCCACAGCACCCCACAGCAGCCCACAGCAGCCCACAGCACCCCACAGCAGCCCACAGCAGCCCACAGCACCCCACAGCACCCCACAGCAGCCCACAGCACCCCATAGCAGCTCACAGCACCCCACAGCAGCCCACAGCACCCCACAGCACCCCACAGCATCCCACAGCAGCTCACAGCACCCCACAGCAGCCCACAGCAGCCCACAGCAGCCCACACCATGGGCTTCATAAAGAAACCAACCTGCATTTCTTTCCCATCTTCATGGCCTCTCCTCAGCCAGCACAGCCCCCCAGGGTCCTCAGGCTCCTTCACCTGAGGACCTCAGGGGTCCACTGTCCTGTGGCCACTGCCTCCGCAGCTTCCGGGCTTTGCCACCATCTCACAACGGAGGTCCACCTGACCCAAGTCAGATCCTCTCACTGTCCACAGCCCGAAAACCTCAGCCAGGAAGGAGTGGCCGCTCGGGTGCTGAAGGCCATCCTATTCCACGTGCTCCCGGGAGGGAGGACTCATGGAGGCCGACTGAGGGCCGCTCCTCCCAGAAGGCCACGCACAGGACCAGCCCGGCCTCAGGCGGTGTCCCAGGCCCCGCTGTGGAGGCCCCGGGCTTCCCTCAGGAGCTCACAGGCTCAGAGCACAGACCCGTGCGTGGCTCATCCCGTCAGGGTGAGCGGGGCCAAGAGGTGGGCAGCCAGTCCTGGGCCAGCTCCTGCTGCGGCTCCTGCAGTCACAGGGGCCTGGGCGGTGGGAGGAGGGCCGAGGGCTTGTGGGGAGGAGACCCTGGGAGGGGCAGGGGTGGAGGCTCTGGGGAGGAGCCAGGAATCCCAGGTGGCAGGGGCGGACGTGGGCCGGAACCATCCGCGGGACCCGGCCACACACCCACGTGGGCATCGGTTGCAGTCCAGAGGACAAGGGGTATCTGGTGGGGCTTTGCCGTTTTATGGCTTAACCTCTGTTCAGAGTGTTGCTCCGAGTTGCAGTTTATGCTGTATTTACCGCGCTCACAACTCTAATGATTTCACTTCTAGAGCCATTTTTCTTCCTTGGAGAAACATATACTCAATCTTGTAAGGAAAATCAATGAGAATGTTCAAATCTGTGCAAATGAACCCAGTGGGTGGGTCAATATCCCAGCTGTTGGCCCCTCCTGATGAGCTGGGTCTCTCCTGGTTCAGGAGCAAGGCCCTGGGGTGGGGGCGCGGCTCCACCTGTTCCCCCAGACCCAGCCTCAGCTCCCCCAGAGCCCAGGCGGACGGCGACCCCCGGAGGACCCAGCACGGCTGTGTGCCCTCCCATTTCCAACTCTCCCCCATTTTAGACTTCATCTTCCATGATCAATAGCCCGAGTTTAAAAAACGGATCCTCAGAGGCTCTTAATCTATATTCTTGTGATTTAAATCGATAACCAATCACCACCGGAGCTCACGTGAGCCTGGTGAGCTGCTCCGTGACCTTGTGGTCCGCTCAGCCTCAGGGCCAGCAGAGCACGGGCAGGGCACTGGGTTCTCAGGGCTCCAGGCCGTCTCCACAGTGACCAGAGGACCAGGACCACAGCCTCTCCTCACGTCCACCGCACCCGAAGCTGACATGAGCTCTTGGAGGCCCATCGCTACCCGTGATGCTACGACTCCGCTTCCCGATGCTTTATCCACACTTGAAAGCACATCCTACGTGCGTGAGAAGGGGAATTCCTGATTCCTTTTTAAATTCATTTATTTATTAAAAAACTTAAGAAAAAATATGCAAAATGGTGTCTGGGGAAAGCACTGGCTCAAAAAACATTTGTGAAGCAAACGGGACTCCCGAAGCTTGATGCTGTGAACCGACTCGCTCCCCTCCTCGGGGGACGTCTAGCTCCCTAGGGACACACCCTCGTCAGAGGCAGGGTCTCTACAAAAGTGATGGGGTAAAGTGAACCCTCAGGGTGGGTCTCAGCCCGGGATGCCTGGTGTCCTTATGAAATGAGGAGATTTAAGACATGGGCACACAGGACACAGGGAGAAGATGCCACCTACAAGCCACAAACGGAGGTCCCTCTCTACACCTGCCGCACCTGGACCCGGGTCCAGCAATGGCTTCTGCTGCTGCTGGCCACTTGGTGCACACGGTTCCGGAAGCACTCGCCACGGCTGCACCTGCTGAGTGGGGAGGCCGTGGAAGCCCTGGGCCTGTGCTCAGGAGAAGGTGGCAGCAGGGGTCTTGCAAGAACATGCACCAAGGGCTTCCAGATTCCATCTCACCGAATCCTCAAAGACCCCGGGAGCAGGCGGCACTGCCAGCCCCAGCTTGTGGGCGAGGGCACTTGTCTCGGGAATGCTGTCCCAGCAGGGGATGGGGACAGCCATCTGTCCAGAGTGTGCTCTTGACCGTGGAGCTGCCCTGCCTCACTCCAGGACCTGAGAGTGTGCTGGGAGAGAGGCTGTGTGAGCGGGCAGCCTGGCTTCCTTGGGAGACCTCGAACCTGCACATCCTCCTCTTGCCAACACCTGTCCCCGTTTGCACTGACCCCAAGGTAAGCACAGATGGCCCCTGGCTAAGGACCATTTTATAACTTAAAGTGGCACAAAAGTGTGTGTGTGTGTGTGTGTGTGTGTGTGTGTGTGTGTGTGTGTGTGCGTGCAACCCTCCCAGAAAAGCACTTGCTGAGTGACGCGAGGTGCTCGACACTGGATCATAAAGTTGGCTTTGGGCCAACGCTGCCCAGCTGTGGGACAAAGTGTTCTGAGCCCGCTCGGCTGGGCTCAGGAGGCTGGTCTGTAGCCAGGTGCATCTGCCCAAGTGCCCTGATGTGTTTCCAGCCTGTCACGGGTTTGTCAAGCGAGACCCCCTGCAGGCAGAGGAGCACCTGAATTGCCACTGGGCCCACTTTAAAGATGAGGCAGCAGAGGCCAGAGAGTGAAGCTGTCGGCCCAGGGACCCCCGGCCAGCGTCCACACAAACACTGCCTCCTGAGTTTCCGGTTCTGTTTAGTCAGCGATTTTGCTGCTGTGACGAACAGCCCCAACTAGAGCAATTTTAGGGGAGGAAAAGTTTATTTAGGGGCTCACCGTCTCAGAGGTCTTAATCCATAGACAGCAGCCTCCGCTCCTCAGGGCTCGAGGTGAGGCTGAACGTCACGGTGGGAGAGGGTGGCCGAGGGAAGCAGCTCACAAGATGATCCAGAAGCAGAGAGAGGCTCTGCTCACCAGAAACAAATACATACCCCAAACCCCACCCGATTCCCACCTCCGCCGGCCACACCCACCACCTCAGTGACGCTCAGTTGGTCCCTGTCGGAGGATCATTAACCCACCGACTGGGTTGAGGCCCTCTCCACCCCATCATTTCTCCTCCGAGCTTCTTGCATTGTCTCACGAGGGAGCTCCTGGGGACACCTCACTTCCTAACCATGACAGAGTCCGTCTCCTGGCTCTGGCCCAGGAAATAAGATGCGCTGTGCTCCCCGTAGGGCGACCTGGGGACACGGTGGTGGAGACTTGATCCCACATGGGTCTACAGCCCAGGAGGGAAGCTGAGTAAGCCAGTATTTCAGATTAAGAGGACACGGTGAACCCCTATTAGATGGCATGAGGCTGTTCTCAGAGGCCAGTAAAATTTTGTGGCTGTTTCCTGAGACAGGATTTAAAGAGAGAGAGAGGTTCCGGCTCTCAGACTTTCCAGGCCATGTGTGAGCCGAGACTCCAGGAACAAGGACCCTGCTCCCGCGCAGGCCTAGGAGAGGGGCAGCTACCGTCCCCGAGCAGCCACAAGCTCAGACACGGAGGTGGACAGCAGCCCGAGTCTGTGCTAGCCCAGGGCTGCACTGTGTCCCTCTGTCCTCGGCTGGGTCTGAGCCGCTGGAGGGGCCTCTCTGGGGAGGGCGTCTCTGGGGAGGGCTCTGGAGGAGGAGGCCTCAGAGCCTGGGTCAGAGGGAGCCTGGGTCAGAGGGAGCTGGGTCAGAGGGAGCCTGGGTCAGAGGGCACCTGGGTCAGAGGGAGCTGGCTCAGAGGGAGCTGGGTCAGAGGCCTCCACTCCCCTCTCCAGAGCCTCCAAGGTGCAGGGAGGTGAGCACAGCAGGCCTGGCAGCCTGGTGGCCTCCTGGGCATGCGGTGTGTTCAGGTGCCACCTTGGGCCTCCAAGGACAGGCTGCTCCTTGTTCTCACTTTCTCTTTCTCTGGCTGAAATGGAAGCTTCTAGACCTGGGCTTGTGCAGCCTCCAGGAGCTCAGCCCCCAAGTGCCCCTGGGAGGCTGCGCAGCTGCAGGAGAGTGGCCACTTCCGCCAGCGCCGGGGCGGGAGATGGAAAGTGCACAGTCCCCCCCGGCTGGCACTAGTTGGTGCCTGTTGTTCGCGGCAGTCCGCGTGGGATCATCAATAAAGACGTCTGAGCGGCTGATGGCTTCTTCTGCCCATTCTGAAAGTCGTGGGCCCTCACGCGCACTTATAAAATCGCGAGTCACTTTCCAGAGCTTAAGATGATTTGGAGCAGAAAACGGTTCTCTGGTTTGTCTCCCGAACCAGTCAATAAATCTGACAGACGTCGCTGAGTTATGGCTGCAGCGTGGGATCCACAGAGCACCAGCGCCCGCCGGGCTCCTCGGAGGGACTCGCTGTCTGGAGGAGGGGCTGGAAGCTGCTGCGGCTCTGGGTCAGTGGGAGCCTGGCTTCCTGCAGGGTGACCTGCCGTGGTCAGGCTCAGGGTGGGCGGGAGGGTTCCCTGGGAGCAACAGCCAGGAGGGGCTGGAGCAGAGGTGGAGGCCAAGCCCTGACCGGGAGGGTCCAGCTGGGCCCACGGGGAATCCACTGGGAGCACAGGAGGAAGGAGCGGGGAATCCACGTCCAGCCCAGCCCAGCCTGCCCGCCACCCGCCACTGGAGCTTCCTCAGGGGAGAGGCGATCGGTGAACAGGCGGCGTCCAGTATCAGTAGCCCACCCCGGGGACAGGCAGGGTCCGAAGGAGCCCAGGAAGATGGGGGCCATGCAGCCAGCTCTGCCCACTGTGGCAAAGCCCCTGAGAAACGGACTAGAGAGGACATTTCCGTCCACAGTCTGTGACCCCTCTGCCCTGGAGACCCCGCTGCCCTGGCCCAGGGCGAGGCAGAACCTCATGGTGGGGGAAGACTGTGTCCCTCACGGTACCAGGACGCAGGGAAGGAGGGAGGGAGGGACAGGGAGAGGCTCGGGACAAAATGGAAACCACAAAGGTACGTCCCCGTGACCTCCTTCCCCAGCCACCACACCTGCCCATGGCTACCACCCAGTTAGTCCATCAAGTGGATCAATCCACTGTCCAGGCCTCAGCTCTCGTGACGGGATCCCCTCACCTCTGATTATCCCTGCGTGGTCTCACACGTGAGCTCCCAGGGACACCTCGTAGGCACACCATGGCAGCCACTCCCCACAGCACCTAGCCGAGCACAGGGCCTTCAGTCTCGAGTCTCTGGCGACATTTAAGACCCAAAGTATAGCAGAGGCCTGTGAGACCCGGGGACAACCAGCTTCAGCAGGATTAAAACAGACTCACAGGGGAATGTCCAGAAACCCCTGCCCGTGTCCACTGGGAGAAACCTGGGAGGTGGCCTGAGCCACGTGCCCGGCTCTCACCACAGGTGGAAACAGCCCAGACGACCTCCCGCAGGGCCTGTGTACACGAGCAAGGTGCCTCGCACTGTGGAATACTATACAGCTGTGGAGGTGGGAGAGTGGCAGATGCACAGCTCAGCCTGGATGATCCGGCTGAGAGGGAAGTTACAGAGGAGTACACACCGTTCATTCCCCAAACGTGTAGATCTAGGGCCTTGTAGGTGCCCTGGGACACAGCAGTGACACACACACACCCTGGCCTTCACAAAGCCTGCATTTAGTGGAAATGAACAAGAAGGAAGCAGGAGTCGGGTGGGGATCCTAGTTCTGAGGGCACAAGGCAGGAAGGGTCACCACTGAAGTCAGTCTCACAGCCTTACGGACGTGAAGAAGGGAGCGAGTGGACTCTGGGAGATTGCCAAGAGCATTCTGGGCACAGGAGTCGGCCAGTGCAAAGGCCCCGGGGTGGAAGCACACTACAGAATGCTGGGGAGTAGCAAGAGGCCTGCAGGGTGAGCACAGTGCCTGAGGCACAGAGGAGCAGAGGCAGCACCGGGGATGGAGGCCCAGCAGCTTGCAGGCGGAGGCAGAGGGCAGACCCGAGGACTCTGAAGATGTTGCTGGGGCCGCTGTGAGCCAATCATCAGCTGCCGGCTCTCTGAGGCTTGGACTCCACCATGTCCATGTTTTCAGCAGAAGAGAGGCCAAGGCCCCAAGAGGGAAGCCGTGGCAGTTCACGGTGACGGCCCAGAGAGATCCCGCAAGGGGACCACAGCCAGCGGGAACCGGCAGAACTCCACACCGTGGACCCCGGGGTGTGCAGTGACACCCGAAGGAAGCAAGGGACCAAGATGTGGAGGAGGCAGTCCCCCTGGGGCAGGAGAGAGGCGATGAGGCAGCACTGGACGGAGCCCCGGGGCGGTGAGACCGTCCGCAGTGAAATCGTCCCCTGGAGTCCACTGTCACGTCCAGGAGCACGTACGGCTTCCCACGAGGAAGAAGAAAGCCGCGTCAATCACTCGCAGTCCCACAGGTCAGACCAAGGGCCGGGTCCGGGGAAGCCACGAGGGGCGGCCTGCAGGCCAGCTGCCACACGGCCGGGGGAGGGTGAACAGGGACGTCCCCACTCCTCTGCCCCCTGGGTCCCCAGGGAGCACCCGCCTGCCTCTGGTGTCTTGGCGAGTCCTGGGGTGAGGTGTGGTCATGGCCACCAGGCCTTCAAAGGGACGGAGAGGGGCTGGGGCGAGTCTCCAGGGACTGCGGTGACAGGGCACCACAGCCCGGGGGCTTCTGACAACAGAGACACGCCCACAGGTCTAGAGACCAGAGTCCAGGACCCAGGCGTGGGCAGGTTCCACGTCTGCCGAGGCCCTTTCTCCTGGACAGCTCCTCCCGGCCATGTCACCCAGCTCTGGGGCCTCTCTTGTAAAGTCCCTAAGCCCACTGATGGCTCCACCTCAGGACTTGACCACCTCCCCAGCTCACCTCTTCAGCATCGCCGTGGGGTCAGGGTGTCAACGCTGGATTTGGAGGGGGCACAGGCATTTAGGACTTGGCGAAGGGACTTGGCAAGTTACGGGCCTAGCAAGGGACACTAGAGAATTCCCAAGAAACGGGTGCAATCTGAGCTTCCGCGAGGGCCGCCAGTTCTGGAGAGCGGCCCCCTCCGTGGCTGAGATGAAGATGACCGGCCAGGCGGGCAGGCGCTGCGATGGCTTGACCCGCTCCCTGGCAGCCCGACTTCTGCAGCCTGGGGAGTCTGTGCGCTGACGCAGGAGGACGCTGACCCGCAGGACACAGCGCCAGCGTGGAGACGCGTTTTGCCCGATTTGAAATTCCTCCAACGCTCCCGTCATTTCGGGAGATGGAGACGCCCCTGGCTGTTTGTAATTGAAGCCAATAAGTGAAGCTCTCTCTTGATCCCAGACCCCCTCTGAACCGAGAAAGGGGCAGCCATAAATATAATTTGATAAAAGGTGTCAACTTTTAATAAAAACAGATGTCACCAACTTTCAAGTGCTTTCGTTTCTGCGTCCCTGGGACTTGTTCCAATTTCATAATGTTGTCAACTCCAAAATGAATTACCTTATATAAGATAAAGTAAGATGCTCGGAGAGTTTGGAGGAGCTGTTTTGATTGGGGACTTTACCCCACAGTGAAAACTGCTCGATCAGGGAAATCTTCCAACCTGTGCTCGCGGTCCACAAAATCTTTTCAGAAAAATCCATCAACTGGGGGATCTTTCAGCTTCATGGTGCACTAGGGGGCAGGGGGTCTGGGCCAACACAGCCCATGTGTCTATTAAAGATGTGACACGAGTCCCACGAACAGTTTTCCTTGCGGCTGCTCACCAGCCCCTACTCCCTCCCCGAATTAAGCTGCCAAAGACGGTCCTGGTAAGTAGGAGGAGGGCCGTGTGGAAATCTTGCCTCTTACAGACCAGCGGGGCCAAGCCTGCGCAGGTGCTCAAGGGGGAACGTCCATCAGAGCCTGGTCGGATGTGGGAGTGTTTTGCACTCACAGGACGCGTCCATGGGAGAGCCCAGTGGGACCAAGGCAGAGCAAAGCCCAGAGTCAGGGGACACGGGTTGAATACAGGGCACCCTACCTGGGAGGTCTGGGGCCACTCCCAGCCCCATCTAGGGGTGGCCACTGTAGTGGTAAGGCCTTCCGATGGGATGAAGGGAGGGTACAGGTGGACCAAGCGGGGCTCAGAAAAGCCTGGTGTGGATTGGCAGGTTCCGGCTGAGACCCGGCCAGGGTGGCTGTGGCCGGCCCCCTCCGTCCTGCAGATGTGGCCTCCCTGAGGCTCAGGGCTCTCTGCCTTCTGTGCCGGGGGTCTTCCTCCCTCCCCTCCCTGCTCACGTGCGTTTTATTTCATTTTCTCAATTAGGCCGCAGAGTCTTCTAGTGTCCCACCTCGGGAATCCTCGCTGTCCTGGAAGAAGCCACTCCTCCACTTTCTCTCTCTCTCTCTCTCTCTCTCTCTCTCTCACCAGGGACTGTACCCAGGGGTGCCTAACCACTGAGCCACATCCCCAGCCCTTTTTATATTTTATTGAGAGACAGAGTCTCACTGAGTTGCTCCCTTGCTAAGTTGCTGAGGCTGGCTTTGAACTCTCAATCCTCCTGCCTCAGCCTCCACAGCCGCTGGGTCTTTTTCTTTTTTTGACAGTCTTCTCCTCTCGGTCTTTCTGCACCATTTTGTTTTACAGATTAAGAAAGCTGTTCGTTTGTCGTAAGAACCATGTCTGCACACAGACTGTGCAGGGACAGACGTCTGTACACCAACGCCATCTCTCATCTTCCACGTTGCTTTTGGCTGACGCGGTTCTTTCTCAGTGTCTCTCCACAGCAGCCCCTCCCCACACAGGTCTTGGCACCTGACGCCTGCTGTGCGCCATCCTGGGCCTTTTGGGGGGCCCATGAGATCGTAGATGGCACCTTGGGGTCTGCAGGGAATCCCTTCCAGGACCCCACAGGCGTCAAAACCCAGGGGTTGCTCCTGCGCCTTAGATAAAATGGCGCAGGGTTTGCATATGACTCGTGTGGTCCCCAGGCTTTCCACCATCTCCAGGCGACTGACCGTGCCCAACAGGATGTAAACACTGTGCGGATAGAAGCTGGCTGCGCTGTTGAGGGGGGTGACAAGAAGAAATGTGTGCCCGAGGCTGGTGCAAAGGATCTTTCTTTTCCCCTTGAGGCCCAGTGTCACTCTGCCGTCCCATGTGGTGTCCACCTAGGGAGCGCCAGTGACCCCTGCCTCAGCCTCCCAAGTACCCGGACCACAGCATGTGCCCCTCCACCAGGCTGCTACCGCGACCCACGACCGGGTGAACCTGTGACGGGAACTCGGGGCTCCAAGGGCTGACTCTCAGGCATCTGCTGCTCCACAGCCACCCGAGCGTCTCCTGCTGAGCCCTGCGGCACCTCAAGGAAGCTCCTGGGCTTCCACTCTTACATGAGAAGAACCCCAGGGACAGAGAGGCTGCCGTGTGACAGGCCACCGTAAGTGTAGGGACATTACACCCAGGAGGTGCCATTGTCAATCATGTTGTGGATTCTGATCACATGATGGGCACTTCCCTGAGCGCTGCTCTGTTCAAGTCACCGTGCAGAGACAGCCCGATCCAGTCACTCAGGTGGCCACAGGGTGCCCCACACCATCCGAGGGCCACCTCAGAGTCTACTCGCATCCCACTGTTGGGAGCTCCCTTTAGGGCTTTTGTACCTATGAGCATGGGAAGGGAAGGAGGGAGGGAGGGAGGGAGGAAAGAAGGGAGGGAGGGAGGGAGAGACAGAGGGAGGGAGAAAGGGAAGGAGGGAGGGAGGGAGGGAGGGAGGGAGAGACAGAGGGAGGGAAGGAGGGAAGGGGGAGGGGCGGAGGGAGGGAGGAAAGGAGGGAGGGAGGGAGGGAGGGAAGAAGGGAGGGAGGGAGAGCCAGAGGGAGGGAGGGAGGGAGGGAAGGGGGGAGGGAAGAAGGGCCAGAGGGAGGGAGGAAAGGAGGGTGGGAGGAAGGAAGGGAGGGAGGGAGGGAGAGACAGAGAGAGGGAGGGAAGGAGGGAGGGAGGAAGGAAGGGAGGGAGGGAGAGACAGAGAGAGGGAGGGAAGGAGGGAGGGAGGAAAGGAGGGTGGGAGGAAGGAAGGGAGGGAGGGAGGGAGAGACAGAAGGAGGGAGGGAGGGAGGGAGGGAGGGAGGGAGGGAGAGACAAAGGGAGGGAGGGAAGGAGGGAGGGAGGGAGGGAGGGAGGAAGGAAGGGAGGGAGGGAGGGAGAGACAGAGGGAGGGAGGGAAGGAGGGAGGGAGGAAAGGAGGGTGGGAGGAAGGAAGGGAGGGAGGGAAGGAGAGACAGAAGGAGGGAGGGAGGGAGGGAGGGAGGGAGGGAGAGACAGAGGGAGGGAGGGAAGGAGGGAGGGAGGGAGGGAGAGACAGAGGGAGGGAGGGAGGGAGGGAGGGAAGGGGGGAGGGAAGAAGGGCCGGAGGGAAGGACAGAGGGAGGGAGGAAAGGAGGGTGGGAGGAAGGAAGGGAGGGAGGGAGGGAGAGAGGGAGGGAGAGACAGAGGGAGGGAGGGAAGGAGGGAGGGAGGGAGGGAGGGAAGAAGGGAGGGAGGGAGAGACAGAGGGAGGGAAGGAGGGAGAGAGGGTGGGAGGGAGGAAAGGAGGGAGGGAGGGAGGGAGGGAGGGAGAGACAGAGGGAGGGAGGGAAGGAGGGAGGGAGGGAGGGAAGGGGGGAGGGAAGAAGGGCCGGAGGGAGGGGTGGAGGGAGGGAAGGAGGGAGGGAGGGACAGAGGGAGGGAGGAAAGGAGGGAGGGAGGGAGGGTGGGAAGGAGGGAGGAAAGGAGGGAGGGAGGAAAGGAGGAAAGGAGGGAGAGAGGGTGGGAGGGAGGAAAGGAGGGAGGGAGGGAGAGAGGGTGGGAGGGAGGAAAGGAGGGAGGGAGGGAGGGAAGGGGGGAGGGAGGGACAGAGGGAGGGAGGAAAGGAGGAAAGGAGGGAGAGAGGGTGGGAGGGAGGAAAGGAGGGAGGGAGGGAGGGAAGGGGGGAGGGAGGGAGGGAGGGAGGGTGGGAAGGAGGGAGGAAAGGAGGGAGGGAGGAAAGGAGGAAAGGAAGGAGAGAGGGTGGGAGGGAGGAAAGGAGGGAGGGAGGGAGGGAAGGGGGGAGGGAGGGACAGAGGGAGGGAGGAAAGGAGGGAGAGAGGGTGGGAGGGAGGAAAGGAGGGAGGGAGGGAGGGAAGGGGGGAGGGAGGGACAGAGGGAGGGAGGAAAGGAGGAAAGGAGGGAGAGAGGGTGGGAGGGAGGAAAGGAGGGAGGGAGGGTGGGAGGGAGGAAAGTAGGGAGGGAGGGTGGGAAGGAGGGAGAAAGGGAGGTTCAGAGGGAGGGAGGAAAGAAGAGAGGGAGGAAGGGAGGGAGGGCCGGAGGGAGGGAGCTCCTGACCTGGGGCAGGGGCAGATGCAGGAGGACATAGAGCCTTAGGTGATGCACCTCAATCCTTAGGTAAGATTTTTCTTTTTATTGAAAAAATCTCTATAAAAATTATAAATGACACCAAGACCCAGAACAAAGCAGAAAACTTGAAAAGACCCATCACAAGAGTAAAGGCTGGAGAGCAGCCCAGAGGACAGTGGAAAGAAGCAGCGACTGAACAAGCTCCAGGTAAGGTCTGTGGTCCGTGGAGCAGACCCTGCAGGAGAAGGGAACCTTGGAGCCCTGCCTGGAGTCCCGCCTCGGAGCTGCCTCATGCGATTTAGGAGAACCAGCCCCACCTGCTCTTATTCAAACCAGTACTGCCAGCCCCACGTACGACGCCCCGTCCTGGGAGGAAGCCCTGCCCAGGGTTCCAGGAGCGCCCTCCCTCTACACAGGTGTAGCCTCCGACCCCCAGCACAGGCCCCTGAGCGAAGCCACAGCCGGAAGTGGAGAGCAAGGAGGTGCAGGGCCCACCTGCTGGGGTGCAAGTGGCTCTCCCCGTGATGTCAGCAGGCCCTACCCAGCAGGGCCAGGAAAACCGGCCACTAAACCAAGCGGTTCAACCCCCAAATGGAAAGAAGCACCGTTGAATTTTTTTACATCTACCACCACCGTTTTTTCCTGAAAACATGGACAATGGGAAACAAGATGCGGAAGGGGCCTAGGAAGACAGTCAACAAACTCCATATGGAAGACACTGGTTAAATGTGAAAAGGTGAACTCATTCCAAACAAGCATCAGACGCGGTCTGAAGGGCGAAGAGCCCCACAGCATCCTTCAGTCATTATCATTAATACTATTATAGAACCATCGACAGTATCCTCCATTAAAATCAGAAAACAGGGTACCGTTTGAATACTGTTATTCACTGACATAGTAGGAGAAGAAAAATCTTAAAATCAGGATCAAGAGGAAGTAAGACTGGTTTTCCTGGGGTTACAGCTGCATACCTGGAAGATTCCGGGGACTCAGAGGGAGAGCAAGCCCACCCACCCACCCGGGTCAGTGAGGAGCGGTACTGGGCGCACAGACAGAGTCAGCAAGCCGACCCCCTCCGCTTCCCCCTGTCCTGTAAGTGATCGGACCACAGTGGTGAGGGCCTACTGTGCTCCCACCTGCACTAATCTGTTCACCTGGGTCTGACACATGCCCTGCCCACCCAGGACCAGAAGGTAGATGTGCTCATGGTCACCACGTCCAAGATGAGGGACGAAGGCCCAGGGATGAAGGACGCAGACACGGCCCAGGGGGAGGTTAGGAGCCGCAGTCTGATCTGCAGATTCTCGCTCTTCAGCCCCCAGGCCGTTGCCTGTCACCGTGGAGTGGAAGTGGGCGAACTCGGCTCAATCCCGGATCGCCCTTGCCTCTGTCATGTCCACGCACACGGACACACACGTGCTCGCTCACGCGAGTGAGCAGTGGGATCCCCTCGCAGGCCTCTGCCTCTGTCCCCAGCACATGTCCTTCTGCACCCCACATCGCGACACAGAGATGCGACACCCATGTTCTCAAGCACACGGATGGGGCGTGTGTCTTGTCCACTTCCTCCTCCGCGTCCCCTGCCTGATGAGCATAATTCTGTCCTTCAGGGTGCCTTCTCACGACGCAGCTGCGGAAACTCGTTATGCATCTGACCTTAGGGACTGGCATTTGTACTTCTCTGAGAAAGGAGGGACACATATTTTTACTTTAATTGGTGTTGTCAGGCGCTTTCTGATGGCTCAGAAGCCTCGTCTCCACCAGAGGCCAGACTGCTCTCCGGGTGTCTTGCCAACCATGGGCGCTAAAGCTCGCCGGGGCTTTAGGTCTGATTGTCACGCGGGGATGTTGCATTTCTCGGGCTGCTAATGAGTGTGTGTCCCCACTTGTGAATGTCCGGGCCTTCCCATCCGCCTTTCAGACGCAGTTGTTAACCCCTCGCCTGCCGCCTCGTCGCCTGGGCTGGGAACTCTCCCTCCTACTTCTCTTGGGACTGGATCAGAGCAGGTTTCTAGTCTGCCCTCTGGGTTCCAGGCCTGTTTGTGTGACCTTCCCTTGGAGACGCACCGCGCCTGGCAGCTGCCATGGATCCATCGGGAAGCTTCGTGGCAGGCACCTGGGGGCAGAGCAGACCACTCTCCTCCAGGAAGACGGCCGTGCCCACCCACCACTTCCCGGTCCTCGCGCTCAAGCCCAGGGAAGGATTCTCTGCTCAGTGGCTCTGGAAGCCCTCTGAGGGAGTGTCCCCCAGTCTGCTCCAAGACCCTGGGGGCCTCCTGCTGTTTTTCTTTTCCACATACCCCGGGCCGTTCCCACTGCTAATTCATCCACGTGGGAATCTCAGAACTTTTTCTTCTATGTCCAAAACGACCCCCCAGGTCACGAACCAAACAACCAGCAGAGACCACTCCCTGTCTCCCTCTTACATGAACCGCTCGTGTGGCTTGTGTTCCCGCGTGTGCGGAGGTTGGTGCTCCCGCGCGTGACGGGCAGTGCTCTGCCTCTGAGCCACGCCCGGCTCCCCTGGGCTGTTTTGGTGGCTGATGCGTTTCGGAGCTCACTGGCCACACAGGGAAACGACACCAAGTGTCACACGTGTTCTGTTGGCCACCCCCACCCCCCACCGCTGAGTTCCGTCCCTAGCACTGGTGTCTTGTTTACCTGTCTCCCTTGAACGATTACGCCATCAGACCCACACAATCAGAGCGCAGCAGAAGGACAGTGCGGTCACGTCTCTCCATGTCCACCCCCAGGCTTTCCTTGTCTGGTTTTGGCACCGTCTCTGCAGTAGCAGGGCCAAGCGGAGCCGCGGTCACCAGGGCGGAACCCTGGCTGCGATGGGGTCAAGACACGTGGTGTTCCCATGCAGGATGACAATCTTGTTAGCTGTTGGTAAACAGTCTGTGTCATGCTGAGTGGTCGTCACTAAACCTGCTTTACGTAGGGGCTGTTACGAATGGGTCTAGATTCCATGAGCTGTCTTCCCAGTGTCATCTGTGGGATTCCGTGTTCCCCCCTCTACTTTTGTCAGAAGGGATTACGTTGATAGACGTTGGATGTGGAACCTCGTGTGGCTGGAGGAAGCCTGCGAATGACTTCAAAATAAAGTGCAAGCACAGCACCAAAACGCAGGCTGGTGTACTTCACTTACGTTAGTGTTTTCATGGTATGATCCCGCGACCCTTGGTCATTTACAGGTGTGTGGTACGCGCGGGAATGAGATGAGGCTGGGCTTTGCTGTTTCAGTTTGATCGTGTTCTGCAGGGAAAGTCCCATCTTGGTCTGCCTCCTTCGCCTCAGCTCGCGGTCTCCTCTGTGGTCTCCTCATCACCTCTCGCTGTTCATGTCTCTGCGGGGATCAGATCCCTGGGGATTCCCTCCGTCCCTGGGTGGGTCATTACAGCACAAGCTCCCCATGACACGGCCCCTGTGCCCGTCCCTCTTGGACATGAGGCTAGGTGGCCCGTCCCAGCCACAGGTGCGTGTGACTCCGTCCCCATGGGTCTGAGGGCCCTGTGACTGTTTATGAGAGATGGGGTGCCAGTCCAGAGCTGAAGGCTCAGGGATCCGGGGACATCGGTGGCTGCCGTGGTGGTGCCAGCCTCTGTGCCCTGAGGCGGGGTGATGTCCCACCCCCATGAACCAGTCATGGCTGCTTCAGTCAGGGGCGCTCAGGGCAGCTGTCACACACTGACCCAGGGACCCTGAGCATCCCACCGTGCGGGGAGCTCGCTGTCTAACACCATGAGCTGGGCCCTCGGGACCCCTGGACCCCTGCCATCTGCACCTTGCCGCTCCCAGGGGGACTCACCAACACGCCGGCCTGCTGGCAGGACGTCTTTCCAGGACTGTGTACTTGGGAGTTATCTTCCTACTGTATGCAGTTCCAGGCTCTTTGTCACTGGATGTTTACATTCCGTTCTCTGTGTGTGTTTAGAGGCCTTTGCTGTCTTTAATAGGAATACTGTAGAGTCACAGTGGACCCACTGACCCCTGGAGCTACCTGCCGAGAACGTCTCGGTGGCCCGGAAGCCTTGCCTTCTGCCTCCCCTCCGTCTCTGATCCCCTTGGGATGGAGTTGGTGGCGCGGGGCGAGAGGGAGTCAGGTTTCTTGCTGTGGCATTTCACCGGGCACCATCCAACCTCCCCGCCTGTTGGTGGAACAGCCACCCGCCTCCTTGCTGTGCTCAGGGTGCATCCTGGGGCCCACGCACCTGCAGACTGGCCGGCCTCGCTGCCGGTCCATCACACATCTTCAAGACCTCTGTCCCATCCTGGGGCCCTCAGCGCGGTGGGATTGCAATCTAGCATTTGGCTCTTGGTTGTTCGTCTATTTTGTGTTCTTATTCTCTTTCTTCTCCTTCTGGATCGCTCGAGTGTTCTGCTGACTCCAGGTAAGACACCTGTCCACCTGCAGCCTGCACCCCTCGCCCCGTCCCGTCTGCTGGTCCAGTTGGCAGCTGGTCCCGTCTCCTGCCCGCCTGGTGGCCTCCCGCACTGTGGTGTGAAGCTCTGAGGAGAACACAGCTCCCTCTACCCTCTTAGATTTTGGGCCATTGATATCATATATCTGAATACCATCAGTTCACAGGCACGATACATGTTTATTTTTGCACTTATCGTTTTCACATTAAGCTGTGTGCCTTTAAGGTCTAAAGAGAGAGAGACTTGTGTGCCATTTGTGGACATGCAGGCCCCCTCTGTGGCTCTCTCTGTCTCTGCAGAGCCAACCCTCACCTGGCATCTCCTCCTTCCGGCTGGAAAATTCCTCCAACGTTTCATGCAGAGCACTGAGTTCTCGCAGCCTTTTGTGTCTCTAAAAGCCCGTGTGTTTCTGCATTTACTCTGAGAACTGTTTCTGTTCACACTGAATTCTGGCTGGGAGCGTGCTGCTACAGCCTTTTAAACTGGTTCCTGGCTGTCTTTTGACACTTGTGATGAGAACTCTGCTTCCGCACTTACTTCTGCTCCTGGGTGCACTTAAGGTTTCTCTTTGTGCCGGGGTTTTACCGCTGTGTGCTGACAGGCCCGCTACTGCCTTTTTGGGTCAGGTTCATTGAGACGCTGGGATACGTGGGCTTCTGTTTCCATCAAAATTGGGACATCTCACCCCTGCTTTCTCCGGAGGCTTCTGTGCCCCTCTGACTGTGCACCTGTGATTCCTGCAGAGAAGCGCTCTGACCTGCCTTGGTCCCCTCGCAGGGATCACAGGTCATTCTCCTCCTGTCCCCCCAGCTGGTTCTGGCTGTGCTGTGGCCTCACAGGTCTCTGCCGCAGTCTCCGCTCTCTGCTAACCCTGGCCTGCACCTCACCTAGAGAAGCCCAGTCGGGCCTTCCCGCCTCCTGTCTCCTCGTGGTGATACCGCCGCGTTCTCCAGCACGTGTGTGGCCAGCAGCTGTTTTCACGTCATCGCCCCCAATGCCATCGTCTGTGTCACCTGTGTCTGCAGGCTGTTGAGGTGTTGGGTGCTCCAAGGCCCTGGTCTTCGGGGCTCTGCCTGCCTCCCTGGGTCAGAACCTGGGCCTGGGGTGGAGCCGGGGTGTCTGGCCTGCTTTCCCCCCTCAGCCTTTCAGGGCTCCGCTCTGGGTGTGGGCTGGGGCTCCCTGGGTGGCTCCAGCACGGGGCCCCTGCGTGGTGTCCCCTCCCGTGACCAAGCCGTCTCCGCCCTGTGGCTTCCCTTCTCCTCCATCTTCTCAACACAGGGGTCCTGGTGTGTCCCCCACCCCGAGGGAGGGGAAGTGTCCCCAGGTCCTTCCCACTCCAGGCCACCCTGTGGCTCCCTCCTGTCCCCACTCTCTCGGGCACCGTGGCCATGTGCTTCCCGGGTCCCACATTGAACATGGTTGCTGGACACGTTCTGCCGGTTTTCTCCCTGAGCAGATAATTCCTGTGGCAGCTGGATCCTCATGGGCAGAAATGGACCTGGATTCGGACTGTCCCCGACTCACAAAGACCTCCCACAGCCTGGGCTCCGAGGTCACACGGCTGACATGAGGTGGCCTGGGTCCTGGTCCCCCTGTGAGCTGGTGCAGGTGGCAGCATGGCGGCCCTCTCTTCCCTGAGTGGTGGGAAGCCCTCGCAGGGCAGCGGGGAGGCTGATGCTCTCCATGAGAAGGTCTGAACTGGGAGCTCAGGGGCCGGTCAGTTACGGGGCTGATGCATTTCGTGTTGCTCTGACAAAGCACACAGATTGGGTGATCTATAGCCAACAGAACTTTTCTCTCACAGCTTCGGAGTCTAGGGAGTCGATAACAAGGCTCCAGCAAGGTAGGACCAGGTCTCCCACTTCCAAGAGGGCGCCTTGAGCCGGGCACCCCCTGGAGAGGAGGACACTTGTGCCCTTGCAGGGCAGAGGGCAGGGGAGAGGCCTGCCCCCACCCCATGGCAGCCTGACCCACTCAGGACTCCAACAGCTGCCCAAGCCCCCTGCCAGCACAGTCACATGGGGACTCCATTTATAACACAGTGTCGCGTCCCACCACTAAACACTTACGGTCACTCCAGATGAACTGGGCTGGCAGAAATGACCAGGCACACAGAGGCAGAGAAATGCCTTTTTCCTTGGGTCCTGTGACAGCTCCTCTGACCTTAGGGGTCCCAGGAAAGAGAGCGAGGAGCACTGTGAACCCTCTTATTGAGAGAAGCCATTCAAGTGAGGCCCGGGGTAGGGTTCCAAGGAACAGTGAGCGGAGCTGAACCCCTGGTGACGCCTGCACCTGGAGCCACACCTGGCTATCCCAGAGGGGACAACGCCCAAGTCCCACGAAACGTAGTGACTGGCCAGAGCCTCGAGCTTCAGGACTGGAAGGCGTGGTCATTCAGAGCGGCTGCCCACACACGGTAGTTTTAGAGGGGACAGGCATTCAACACCACACAGGCCTAATAAAATCCTCTTTTTCTTCCTGGGTCAGACTTGGTAAGAGGTAACTTTAAAGGAAAGAAAGAAATGCTTCCATGTAACCCCGTGTTTCCCGTGTGTTGACGGGTAGAAGGTTGCTCGTGACGCTGGTCTGTCTTTACCGTCTGTAGGATCGTGGTCCTCTCTCTCCCCGCGTCTCGTAATGGCAAGTTGTGCTTTCTCTCCCTCTCAACATGCGTCTTGCCAGGATTTTCTTACTGGTTCTCCTAGGGGTGAGTTGTTGTCCTTGTTGGGGTGTGCCTTTTCTAGTTCTGGTTTTTCTGCTCGCTCTCGTCTTTCTAGCACGGACGGTGGTTGTTTCTGTACGACCCTGAGGCTGACCCTTCCCGGGCTTGATGGGCCTCGCTGTCATCACTGCTCAGCTCCTAGCAGGTCTTCTTTCTGCTGTGACGCGTCTTTAAGCCGTTTTCATTGAGAAATAGAATGTTCTGCAGGAAGCAGGAAGCAGGAAGGCACAAGTCCATACGTCCATTTCCTCCAAGACGGCCACCAGGGGGACAAGAGTGTCCTACTTCATCTGCTAGAGGGACAGAAGAAACCCAGCCCAGCACGTACTCCCCCAGCCCCCCGAGTCCTCCCTGCCCCTGGCACTGGAGACCGGGGACCTTCCTGGTGGAGCGCCGACTCCTGGGGTCCGCAGAGTCTCCCCTCCGCAGCTGATCTTTTCTCTCTTCCTGCAACTCCACATAATGTTCTCTTCACACTTTGGAGGCCCCTTTTAAACCACCCACTTTCTCTTTACTCTTTCACTTTCTGGCACTTCGCTTGGGTTTTGAGAAATTCCTCTCTGTCGGGGACCAGATGGTAAAGGTTTTAGTTTGGTGGCCATACGGCCTGTCCCAGTGTTCAGCTGTCCTGTTATAATGCACAAGCAGAGATGGACAGTGCGTGCACAGAGAGCACCGCTGTGTTCCAATAAATCTTTATTGGTAAAGACGGGAGTAGACCAGACTCGGCCTGTGTCTACTGTCTGCTGACCTCGGTTCAGGCCCCTGACTTATTCTAAACTTCAGTTGGTGTACCTACTCTTCCAATTAAAAGAACAAAAAAACAAAACAGTCTCGTCTCGTTAATGTCACCCTCCAGAGGGTCCCCTGAGTTATCAGATCTCCATTGCACCTCTGAGGTGCCTGGAGAGGTGGGGCTCCGCGGTGGCCCCACAGCCTCCACCCCGGCAGGCAGCCGGTGGCAGGGCTGGAGCCCTGTCTGGGAACCTGGTACAGAGAGGAACGTTTCTGCTCCCGGTCTTCCTGGGCCCCATGGTTGGAGTTTCTGGGTTCCCCTGTTCACTGCACCCAGCCCCGCGGGGACCTGGAGAGCCACACGCCTGCGGTAGGATGCACCAGGCCCGGCTCCCTCCCCAGGCTCACACAGGCTCTCTGCACCAGGCTCCCACCTTCCCAGAGGGACTGTATCTTGTCACCAGAACCCTGACCTGTCTGACACCCTGGAGGCCCCCACCGGGCCCCACGTTCAGGTCTGAGTTGGGGACGGAGGAAGGACATCCAGAGGCCGTACAAGGAGACCACGGTTCACCACAGTAAGCCAGGGTCCAGGGTGCCGAAACCTCACGGATGGGCGGCAGCGAAGGCTGTTCTGAGTCAGCATTTTTGGTCATCAGCATGAAGCAAACCAGGCACTGAGCCAAGTCCTGATGGTCAGCAGGGACCCTCCCCAGTGACCTGAGGTGCAGATTTGGTGGTCATGGAGAGCACATGGGGGAGAGCGTTCCCGCACTGAGTCTGGCCACAGAGACAATCTGTCACTTACAGCCAGGCCAGGCCCAGGGGCTGCCACGTTTCCATAAAATGAGCTCCTCCAGAGCAGGACCACGGAGCTGTGGGGTCGGTCAGCACTGCAGGGGCCATTGATCCCAGGGGCTAAGCCACCCTGGGCTCCTGGTGCCCATGAGGAGGCCAGCAGAGGCCTTTAATGTCTGCCCATGTAGAACGAAGGCACAAGGCCCTGGAACTGTGGTTCTGCTGAAATACGAGAATGTGGTTGGTGTTGTCTTTGGAGAGCGACAGATGCCCAGCTCCAGTGTGGGTGTGTACGCAGGAAGGCATTAAAAGATTAAATATGACTTCATTTTTGACAACAGACCCAGTCCCCATTCAACATCAATATGCTGGCATTATTATTATTTTATGAAAACAATAATTCACAGTTTGCTGAGAGAGAATAACAGTATTGATCCTCTGAACAGTGCGTTTTATTTTCCATTAAATTTTTATGGAGCATGACAAGGCATGTGCTGGGTCTGATCTTTCCTGCACATTAATGTACAAAGCTTTTGCAGATGTAGAATTACGAGCGCCGTGTTAATAAAACCAGCTCAGGTGGCCGAGGAACAAAAGTAAACACTTCCTCACTGGGGTTTTGCTCTGAGCTTATTAGTTTTGGAGGTTTGTGAACTGACCCACAAAGGAAATGGAAATCTCTCCACAGTGAACGGAGAGAAAGAAATTCGTTAGCAACAAGGAGAGACTCTTGCAGGCGCTTGGTGGCCCATCTCTAGAGGCAGTGCAGTGGGAGCCTTCCAAGGTGGGGGGCTTCAGACCCTGCATGTCACCCCCTGAGACTGTCTCCACCGGAGCTGTGTCCAGCATCACCGGGGGTAACGGGGTCCTTGGCACACTGCTCGGCAGATCTCAAAACCAGGCCACCCCATGGCACTGACCACGCTCAGGAGTTGGTACGATGACAGGTCCATTGGCTATTTGGTGACCGTGCCATTTAGGCCATCTTTTGTTGAGTCTCCAAACTCCAGAGTGTCAACTAGAAGAATCTGTTGGCACCTGCAGATAGGAGGTGTTTTCATCTCTCTCTCCGAAGTTAGTTAAAATGCAAGAGGAGCCTCCGTGTCAGAGCCGTTCTGTGGCCATGATACATGAAGTATCCCGCAACTAGGAGGCTTCTGGCCGGCGTCTGGGGTGGTCCTGGGAGCGCCACCTCCTGAGCTGTCCACCTTCTTGCTGCCACTCACACTACGGTCAGTGGTGTTTCCCTGATGCCCACTGAGCACGCCTCACCTCGGACACTGCCCAGAGTTAGCCCAGACCCCATGGGTGGAGGGCTCAGACCCCGATACTGAAGCCCTTCTTGAGGGCCAGGCTCCCAGGTGACCTGCTCTACTGCCCGCGGCCTCCCACTCAGGGTTCACACAGGTCTGGCAATGTGCCAGGATGGACATGGAACTCAGGGAAGGTCCACCCTGACAATGGCAGTTTCATTATGTAGGACGCCTCTCAGGAGCCGCGGAGATACATCGGGCAAGGTGTGGCGCGGACAGCCCAGCCTTGGTGCCCTCTGGACCTGCCACCTCCCAGCAGCGCAGGGTGCCCACGACCCAGCAACTCTGTGATCTCCGTCCCTTGGCAGTTTTCATGGGGGCTCCGTTAGGCAGACGCGATTGATTGGATTATTGGCCATTGGACATCACAGTCCAGTCCCAGCCTCTCACTGTCCCTGGAGACCAGGAGTTGGGAGGGTTGAAGGTTCCAACCCTCGGATCAGGGGGCTGTTTTCTCTGGCAGCCAGCCTCACTGTCTCCACCGGAGCTCTCCAGGGTCCCCAGTAATAAGCCACCAGCACAAACCAGGGGGATCCGACGCGGCTTGCCGTGGGTAACAGAAGTGCCCTCACCCCCGGGGGGACTGTGAGGGTGTGGGAGCCGGTGCCGGGGACCGGGGAGGCCAGGCGCACGTGGTCACTGTGGCTCCTTCCTCCAGGGAGTCAGCAGGAGGACCGGGAAGGCGGGGGCTCAGGCCTGTGAGGACACAGAGGACGGGGAGGCGTGGCCTTGGTCTCTCCAGGTCCCAGCGGGGCCCGGGCCGTGGCTGAGCCTCCTCCTGTCAAGGTGCCATCAATTCTCAGTGTCTCCGCTCTCTCTTGACCCGAGAGGTAATTAAGCTCAAGTAAACTGCAGACGGACTCCATCTCCTTCTGCAGGCTCCCAGGATGACAAATGGACTGGGCTTTTCCTGATTATTAAACTACAGCATTCGATGGACAGACTCCCGCGTCCACAGAGCCGACTGCCAGGGACCGTGTGCAGGAGCCCCATAAATCACTTCTCAGGCGCAGCCCACGCACGCGGGGGGAAGGTGAGCAGCCCCGCGCCAGGCTCAGAGGTCCCCAAGGATGTGGGGGCGAGGACGCCCACGGCACCTTGAAACGTAACCTCAGTCCTGCTGGGACACGGTGCACCCCAGAGTGGCCACAGTGCACCCCTGCTCTGCACCCCTCGGACCCATCTGCCAGGGCCCCTCGCTGGACTGGAAGCCAGCCCCTCCCTGTGATGTCCCGAGACCCTGCTCCTCATTCTCTTCCTGACGTTGCCACAGCCAGTGGTGTCCGGCCATCGTCCTCCACGAGGACCCCTTAAGCCAAGGTCTGGGCTTCGTGGGTTCCGCTGCCGGTCCCATTTTGGCGGGGCCAGTGTAGCCCAGGAGGGCAGTGAGAGGGACCTTCCCGTCCCCTCGTTGCCAAGTGTGATCCCAGGCCTGAGCCGAAACTGGGTTGGGGACAGGAACTTTCCGTGGGAAATCTGCAAGTGTGTTCAAAAATACCAAAAATAATCAGTTTGGGGAAAACAGGGGTTTGAAAAACAAATCTAATCTCAAAATCCAACAGTGTCGACTCACCCGCAGGAGTTTACTCGGGAAGGCAGCCATTCCGGGTTTAATTGTGTTGAGCTCCCACTTTTCTCCTTGGCTCCTTTTCCCACACGCTATGCTGGAAACCTTGGAGCTGCCCGGGCTGCGACTTATCTCATGTGGCAGAAGCCCCCCGTGCCTCCAAACACAGACCCCACAGCAGATTCCTACTTCGAGTGCAATTAAAAGAACTTGAATGCTCCATTTGAAATTTCATCCTCTCACTTCAAAGAAATTAGTCTGATGAGTGATTGCAGAGGAGTGAAGCTAATAATGAAAATAATTACTGCTTGAGAATACTTCACAGGCACAGAAACTGCTTCGTACCTTCTGCTGGTTGAAGAAGGCCCCCAAGTCAGAAAGGGAACAAGCCAGAAGGCCCCGCAGCCCACCCGGCTCCCAGCCGTCTCCCTGCAGCATGATGAAGAGACGCCTCCTGACACCTTCCTGCTTGCACCAGCCTTTGTAAACAGTGGGGCCATTTAACTAAATTCGCATAATTGCAACAGAAAACATGGCCCAGACTTCCAAATATCAGCAGAGCTCAGGAGAGAATAACAATTAAGAAGGACAGGATCCGGGTGATGCTTGGGAGGCCAGAGTCTCTCCATCCCCGAGTCTCAGCCTTCAGTTCACCCCATGACCCTCCAACTTCCTTTCAAAGTGGGATTCCAGGTCGGGGTGATGGTTGTTTCCCTCCGAAGACCCTCTGCCCTGTGACCGGACCCTTCAGCACAACAGGAATGGTGAGGCTGGAGCCCTTCCGCTGGACTCCAGTGCCTCCCTGCCCAGCACTCTCAGGCACCCAGAGCTCTTGGATCAGGGGCTGGATGGCTGCCTCGACCCTTCACGTGCAGACACCATCACCCTCTTGTAAACACTGCTGGTCCCTCGGTCCCCGCCATTTTGCTAAATTGCTGTGCACCTCCAAGTCCTGGTCACTTGAAATCTTGGCTGATTTCCTGGTTTCTCCTTCACAGAGCAACCCATCCAACATGCTGGACTTTGGGTCCCTTGCCGTCTTTGATGGACTGAACTGTGCCCCCCAGATTCATATGCTGAAGGCCCAACGCCCAACATGACTGTATTAGGAGACGGGTCCTCGGGGAGATTCTAAGGGGAAGGGGGTCCTCAGAGTGGGCCCTGCTCTGATACGACTGGGGTTCTTGTAAGAAGAGACACCAAAGGTCTCCTGGAAGGCCCAGGAACAGCCACGTGAGGAGGTGGCCATCTGCAGCCCCGTGTCCGCCCCCTCTAGACTCCAGGAGCCTGCTAGCCGCACCCCTCCTCCCCACTCCTCTGGCCCCTCGCGCCTCACCTCTCTCCCTTCTGCAGATCCTGAGCTCATGGTTTCACCAACAATCTCAACAGTGCCTTCAATTTTCCCGTAGTTGACCAAAGGGAGCCTTCTCCTTTGGTCCCCAGGTCCCTCTGACATGCCCCAGGGGACTGGGAAGGCTCCTTTGACTCCAGGCACAGGCCACCCCAGCTCCTGCGGATGGTCACTGCTCCAGGTCTGGAACATCCCACTGTGGGAACCCCGTGCCCTTCAGGGGGACGTTGGCATTCAGCAGTCACAGTGTGAGTGGCAGAAGGCCTGCGCTGTGGGTCAGCCTTGCTGCTGGGTTGTCTCAGGGGACAAGGCCAGAAAATGTTTTGGGAAAGAAAATAGGATGAGTTCACGCGGCTAGTCGCCATTCAAATAGCGGGGGCCATCCCACCTCGGGAATTCTCCTCCTCGCCAGCCCCGCGTGGCTTCCTGGGCTCTGCCTGGTTTGTGGTTTCCGTGGTTTGGAGAGACCACTCGTGATGAGCCACGTGCTCCGCCCACTCGCCCACCTGCCCCCCGTTTGCTCTTCACCTTCCACTGCCGTGAAGTGGTCTTGGTGTGGCACTGTCCTGCAGCCCAGGAGACTCCCCATGTCATCCTGTCAAAGTTGAACTGGACACTGGACGCTGCCTTCCTTCCGAAGCCCCGCTTCCTAGACTTCCTTTCTCCTCTCCTGGAACGTTCTTCCCTCTTCTCCATCTCTCCACCCAGCTGGGCCATGTTGGAGGAGCCCAGGTTTGAGCCATGCTCCTTTGGATCTTCTCTCCAGGACGGCCCCTGTGTGCCCAGGACTCCAGTGTCTCCTGCGTCCCCTGCTGACAGGTCTCTCCTCTGCCCTCGTGCCCACGGACCTGTCTGCTCTGGACAGAGGCAGCAACCACGTGTCTGACCTACCAGGGCATGTACTGCACCCACCCTGCCCAGCAGCCTCGGCCTGAGTGAGGGACATCCTGTTCCTGCTGCCCAGGCCAGCTCGGCTTGACAGCTGCGAGTGATGGCCTTGGAGCCCCTGCAAGGCCTCGGGTCCTGTCCCAACCCTCTACACACGGGCATCCCTGACTGCACTTTACAGCACAGGCCCTGATTGGCCTGGCCTCCCGTGTGCTTGGGAGGATCACGCCACCTAACCACCAAGGATGCTCGATGCTCGGCAGGAGGCCGGCACAGCAGGACGCTCCTCCACAGTGGAGCCTCTCCCCTCTCCCCACCGCCTTCCCCCCTCTGCCTGGGGGGCCACGTGAGCTCCAGGCCACGTGTCTCTCAGACAGGACCGTGCATCTGGGCAGCTCCTTCCCTTCATCTCCTTTTCTCCTTCTGGTGCGGTGCCCACTTTGAGGGTCTCCAGGACTTCAGACCCCATCCCAGAGGGGCTTCCAAGGACCCCACCCACGGGGATGTGTCACAAGCAGCAGCAAGGCAGTGACTTCTCTCTTGGTTGCTATTGAGGTCTGGGTCCTGAGCCGCCCGTGGTCATGAGAGCCTCTAACTGGAGTTGACTGCAGGACAAGGCGAAGCCAAGAAAGGGAGGGAGGGAGGGAGGGAGGGAGGATGGGCAGGAAACAGAGGGCAAAGGGCCGTGCGAGAGACAGGGAGAATATTAGCCATGTTATTTGAGTTCCTGGATCTAACTATGCCTGGAGCAAGATGCTTTTCTAATTTTCCCAGTTACATAAGCCAAAACATTCTCATTTTTCTTCGTTTAACCCTCCCTGAGTTAGGTGTCTGACACTCACAACCAGACGCCTCCCTCGCACAAGCCTTCAGCTCAAGAAAAGACCCAACCCTCTGCAAAGGTACGGAGGGGAGAACAATATCCGAACTTAGATTAGACGACCACGGGAAAGAACAACAAAGCCAGGCTGCGGAGGATCTGGACGTGAACGTGGAGTTAAACAAGCTCGGCGCCTGGCACGGGGAAGACATCTGGTTCTTCGTGTTGGAACCCAGTGGGGAGGCTGGGGCTGGGTGGTCTGCGGCACCCAAAAGCAGAAGGCAGCCGAGTGCCCCAAAGAAGCACATGGATCCTTGACCTGAGACCAGACAGGACGACCAGTGTCACAACTGTCGCTTGCCATCACGTGCTCCTGTGGATTAGAATAGCGTCAGGAAGCCCAGGCGCGTCCAACGCGTCTTTTCCGTTCCCCAACACCTTCCCCCACCTTGCGGTGCCTCCCCAGTGGCTCCTGCAGCCAACGGGTCGTCTCCCCTGGACGGCTCTACCTGGAGCTCCCCTGATGCAGGACGCTGAGGCCCACCTGGCCTTCCCAGGACACCCGAGCGCCGCAGACAGGAGCAGTGATGGAGGGCGGGTCTCCCAGGGGCAGTGGCAGTGCTGAGGCCATCTGCACCTGGTTCTTCTGAGAGCTCCCCTCAGGAATGACCTCATGTGCCCACAGCCGCAGCCCGTCCTTGGTGCATCTCCACTCTGGTTGCTCACGTCTGGGATCCTCCAAAGTTCCCTGCCCCGGGAGTCCTTGTCTCAGGCTTCGGAAACCCAACCCAGGACACTCACTGGCTGGTCCTCACTGGTTGGTGTCTGGAGGAACCCCTGCTCTTGGCCTGGCGAGTGCCTACAGACCACACCCTGGGCGCCAGCCCACTCTGAAGCAGAGCAGGATCTTCCTCCCACTCCCAGAACCAGGCTTTTATTTTTTAAAAACTCTTTGGGTGGAAAGTCTAACCCCAACAGAAATTAGAGCTTTCTCTGTGCTTCCTGTTGTCTATTTTCGGTGCTGTCTGTGGCTCTGCAGTCTGGGGGTCCTCGCTGATCCTGGGGACTGCTTCTCCTGGGGCTGGTTCATGGAGAGCAATCGCCCTCCCTGCATGTGAGTAACCCCCACCTCCAAACCACGCACTCAAATCCCACCCAGCGTCTTCCCTCATGTGGGCAGCTCACACTCTGGCCAATATTCCTCCCCCCAAGGCCAAGTCCTACACAATTAGAGAGGAACCTCTTTAATCCAGAGTCTGCAAAATTGTTCAAACCACACAGTCGTGAGCTTTTGTAAACCCGCCCAGGCTGCCTCGCCAGTCCTTCAGAGGAAACGACAAGTCCCTGGGCCCTGCCTTCTCCCCACCCCTCCTGCCTCCTGAGCAGTCCCGGTACAGCCCCAGTGGCCCTGCACACAGGGCATGGCCTCTCCTCCTAGCAGCCATAAGTTGCAGATTCTTTTCCCAATGCCAGTTGTCTCCATGCCTGTCACCTTGCCCTACCTCCCTAACACGTCCTGGTGCTGCCAAACCTCCCAGCTCTCCAGGTCTCTGCAATCCTACTGCCCAGGCCACTCTGCACTTGCTGCATGTGGCACAGAGGAAGGAGCAAGGCTCTGGGGACCACCCCAAAGACCTTCCCACCATGGGTGGCTTGTCCTTCTTGGAGACCCAATGACTAGCCCTCATCTGGAGATGGCACGGCTTGCCTGAGAGTTGTCAAAGATATAAGTGACAGAATGTGTACACAGAGTGCCAGCCCTGGGACAAAGGAGGTGCTGTGGATTGGGGGTCGTTTCTCCACCCTATCACTGTCTTAGGGACAAATTCCAGATTCAGGTGACTTTGAGGTAGAATCAGAGAAAACCACTAACTCCTGTATAATCACTGATTCAATGAGGTACTGAATTGTGGGATGAATGAATGAATGAATGAATGAATGGATTGATGGATGAATGACTGGATGCATGAATGGATAGATGGATGGGTGGATGGATGGAAGAATGGATGGATGGATGGATGGATGGATGGATGGATGGAAGGATTAATAAATGCCAGGTGGATGATGGACAGGTGAGTGCATCACCCTTGCTGGTTCTATGAAAAGCATCTTCCGCTTCAGCCTGGTCTCACACCTCAGCTTTCAGTTCCTTTTTCCAGCGTTCAACTCAGCACACTGAGATAATAAGTGCACTGCCAATTATTCAGTTCCATTGACAATCTATAAGGTAATAAATCATTATTCTATTGAGCTGAAAAAAGTACATAAGAAAACGAAGGCTGACTGTTGAGGACTGACAGGATCGCCTGCAGAGGCCACCACTCTGCACACACCGCACGCTCCTGCCTCCCCTCTCTGTGGTTCATCTTACATAAGTGGTTTTACCACTGAAACACATTGAGATCATTTCAATTAATTATGTTTGCTACATTGTTTCAAAAGATGATTCCACTATTTACTGGCAATTAACCAGGCTTTTATGCTCAGCGGGCCGCTGGAGGGCAGGCTGAGCAGAGCGTGGATGTAGTCATTGGAGCTCAACTTGCATTTCCAAGAAGCCGTCCTTTGGAAGTCAAGGGTATCCAGTATCTCCGAGGTGATGATTCAAAAGGGCAGGTGAGGATGAATAATCACACGAATTAGAGACTTGAGAGCTTCAAACGCTTTTATCTTTGCTTAGAATAGAGCAATATTTTCCACTTTGCAAAGAGAAGCTTCGCAAGGAGAACCAGAGGGTGAGCCACAGGCACTTGTTCCTGCAAAGACTTAGGAGTGCGCTGCCTGGCACGTCCTGCTGCCGGCAGGAGAGCCAGGCTCCAGCTCCAGCAAGGGCGGCACGCACACTTAGTGGCGAAGGGCAGGCACCGGCTACTGGAGACTTCCAAGGGCCTTCATGCTTCTGCAGGCTCCGTGAGACCAAGTTCTGGGCAAGGGTGAAACCTGGGTCTGCCGGATGCCAGCCAGGGCCACCTGGGGCCTATGTCATACTCAGTTCAAACACACGTTACAGCCTAGTGTGAGCCATCCCCCAAAATTACATGTGTGAGACAATGCAAGAATGCTCAGAGGAGAAATGATTCAATTATCAGAACTTTAATCTAGTTAGGGACTAATGCTCTGATAGGGGTTAACTGGGTGGTAACTATTGGCAGGTAGGGCGTGGCTGGAGGAGGCGGGTCACCGGGGCTGTGCCTTTGTGGTTTATATTTTCTCTATCTCTATCCCTCCCTCCCTCCCATCCTCCTTCCCTCCCATCCTCCAACCCTCCCTCCCATCCTCCCTCCCTCTCATACTCCCTCCCTCCCATCCTCCCATCCTCCCATCCTCCCTCCCTCCCATCCTCCCTCCCATCCTCCCACCCTCCCATCCTCCCTCCCATTCTCCCTCCCATCCTCCCTCCCTCCCTCTCTCCCTCCCTCCCATCCTCCCTCCCTCTCTCCCTCCCTCCCATCCTCCCTCCCTCCCATCCTCTCTCCCATCCTCCCTCCCTCTCTCCCTCCCTCCCATCCTCCCTCCCTCCCATCCTCTCTCCCATCCTCCTTCCCATCCTCCCTCCCTCCCTCCCTCCCTTCCTCCCATCCTCCCTCCCTCCCTCTCTCCCTCCCTCCCATCCTCCCTCCCTCCCTCTCATCCTCCCTCCCATCCTCCCACCCTCCCATCCTCCTCCCATCCTCCCTCCCATCCTCCCTCCCTCCTCTCTCCCTCCCTCCCATCCTCCCTCCCTCCCATCCTCCCATCCTCCCATCCTCCCTCCCTCCCATCCTCCCTCCCATCCTCCCACCCTCCCTCTCTCCCTCCCTCTCATACTCCCTCCCTCCCATCCTCCCATCCTCCCATCCTCCCTCCCTCCCATCCTCCCTCCCATCCTCCCACCCTCCCATCCTCCCTCCCATCCTCCCTCCCATCCTCCCTCCCTCCCTCTCTCCCTCCCTCCCATCCTCCCTCCCTCTCTCCCTCCCTCCCATCCTCCCTCCCTCCCATCCTCTCTCCCATCCTCCCTCCCATCCTCCCTCCCTCCCTCTCTCCCTCCCTCCCATCCTCCCTCCCTCTCTCCCTCCCTCCCATCCTCCCTCCCTCCCATCCTCTCTCCCATCCTCCCTCCCATCCTCCCTCCCTCCCTCTCTCCCTCCCTCCCATCCTCCCTCCCTCCCATCCTCTCTCCCATCCTCCCTCCCATCCTCCCTCCCTCCCATCCTCCCTCCCTTCCTCCCTTCTTCCCATCCTCCCTCCCATCCTCCCTTCTTCCCATCCTCCCTCCCATCCTCCCTCCCTCCCATCCTCTCTCCCATCCTCCCTCCCATCCTCCCTCCCTCCCTCTCTCCCTCCCTTCTCCCTGGCTATCCTGTCCTGAGCTGCTTTCCCCTCCACACCCTCCACCATGATGATCTACCTCACTTGAAGCCCATAACTATAGAGTTGACCCACAGTGGACTGAACCTCTGAAACTATGAGCCAAAATAAACTTTCCCCCTCTGTGTTGTTCTTGTCAGGACTTTGGGTCACAGTGACATCAAATTGACCAGGACAACATGTTATGATTTTAAGTGTGACTGCCCTGTTACTCCTGGAGTGCTTGGAGGTGAATCGTTTAATTTCTGGATGGCTGCAGATTTTCTTTTGATTCCTAGCTTAATTCCACGGTGGGCAGAGCACTTACGTGAGGAATATCAACTCTATGAGAGTTTTGAAGCTTGTTTATGGGCAGCATGCAGTCAGGCTTGGCAAATGATCTTTCCCACTTGAAAAACAGACCTGCATCCTGTTGGGTGCAGTACTTTCAATACGTAAATCAGGGCTTTTATCAGCTGCTCTGTCCAGGTGGGTGTCCTGCTGATTTTTGTCCTATTTTATGAATTGCTGAGTCTGTGACAGTCCCCCACACTAGCTGTGATTGCTCTTCTCTCCCTCCGCTCTCTGGCATATTTGTGGTCTCGGGGTGAATGCACGTTTAGGATTGTGATGTCCTCCGGGATGAGCCCCCTCCAGGGCTGGGAGCCAGGTCTTCCTGGCTGCACTGTCCCCTTCAGCACACGTATGTGAGGCTGGTGTCACCAGGCTGCCCCCCTTGGGTTCACGTGGGCAGTGGAGCAGGGCCCTCTGATCACAGTGGCCTGGTCCTTTCTCCGGTCTGACCACCTCGATCTCCACCTGCTTGAAGCCCTGAGTCCATTTAGAAGCTGTGCACTGACAGAGGCAGCTGGTTTCTCTCTGCCTCTTACCATTTATTTCCGATCTCACTCGGTTGTTTTATGGTCTTGTTTCTCTTTTCCTGTGTTGCTCAGGGGGAATCAAGTATTTCATTGGTTCCCTTTTATTCTCGCTACAATGTCACTAGTTAACAGATAATGAGCGGTACAACAAATCAAGGCCCCTGGATACGACCGAGAGGGGAAGTTTCAGTCTTAAACGCGTACATTAGAAAGGAAGAAAGGTCAAAAAGTGGAAGATCTAAATTTTCATCTGAAGCATATAAAAATCAAAATTAAATCAAATATAAAAAGTAAAAGGAAGGGGATAGTAAAGAAACTAACTGAGATCGATGAAGTAGGACAAGTAGAAAATAGAGAAAAATTAGTGTAATCAAAGTTTGGTGAGAGTGGAGACTCCAAAGATGTTGCTACAGAAGGCAGGAGCTCTGGACAGTGCCCCGCGGCCTGCAGCCTGGGGGAACACTGTGTGCGTGGTCCTGCAAACCTCTGAGCTCAGCAGGGGGTGAGCCTCATGCCCGTCCAGTCTGTCCTGGACCATCCTGCTCCTCCGTTTGGCAATGACCTGAAGAAGAGTGTGCAGTCCTGGTTTGGTTACAAGAACCCGGTGTGGGGGTGAGAGAGCAGAGCCACCCCCCAGAGCACCATGGGGGTGGTCTGTCTGTGGCCCCCCGAAGACTGGCCTGGGGGCTTGCCTTCATCACACCTTAGTGGCTATCCCCCAGGCCCAAGCCATGCCCTGCTCAACACACTGGACAGCTGCTAAGCTTAGAGGACACTCTGGTGCAGCTCCCTGGGCAGTGGGCAACAGTTGGCCTTGGGAGGAGGGGCCGCAGGGAGAGGCTCTGGGGGAGAGGATGTTGGGCAGCTGCAGCCTCCAGGAGATCCAGAGGCTGTCCCCGGGCCCGGGGCTGGACGAGCCTCATCAAGGCCCGGGAGGCTCCGAGATGTCACCCCGGCTTGACCTTCAGGCTCTGCTCAAGCCAGAGCGACCCTAGGGCAGCGCTGTGGATGGCCTGGCGCAGGGTCCACCATGTGCCCCAACACACAGAGTCCGTCTGCAAAGACATAGGTCCACTGGTGTTAGTCAGGTGTTTAGGTCTGTGACCAGACACCCGGCAGGAACAACTTAGGGGGAGAAAGGCTTATTTGGGCCCTTGGTCTCCTAGGTCTCAGTCCATGATCAGCTGATGCCATTGGCCTGAGGTGAGGCAGAGCAGCATGGAGGAAGGAGACAGTGGGAGAAAGTGGCTCAGGTCAGGGCCACCAAGAAGGAGAGGGAGGGAGAGAGAGAGAGAGAGCGAGAGAGAGAGAGAGAGAGAGAGAGAGAGAGGGAGAGAGAGAGGAGAGAGAGAGAGAGAGAGAGGAGAGAGAGAGAGAGGGAGGAGAGAGAGAGAGAGAGGGAGGAGAGAGAGAGAGAGAGAGAGGAGAGAGAGAGAGAGGAGAGAGAGAGGGAGGAGAGAGAGAGAGAGAGAGAGGGGGGGGGAGAGAGAGAGAGGGAGGAGAGAGAGAGAGAGGAGAGAGAGGGGAGAGAGGAGAGAGAGAGAGAGGGAGGAGAGAGAGAGAGAGAGGGAGGAGAGAGAGAGAGAGAGAGAGAGAGAGAGAGAGAGAGAGAGAGAGAGGAGGAGAGAGAGAGAGAGCGCAGAAGGGACAGGGACAGGTATAATCCAAGGCCACGCCTCCAGTGACCTACTTCCTCCAGCCACTTCCACCTGCCCACAGTTACAACCCAGCAGTCCATACAGCTATCAATGGATTAATCCAGAAACTGGGTTAATTCACTGATGAGGTCAATGCCTTGATAATTGCCTAAAACCCCACCTCTGAACCTTGCCACTTTGGGGACTTTGCTTTCAAGAAATAAGCTTTTGGGAGGAACATTTCAGATCATATTATCTGTATGTGTGTGTATATATGTATTTATTTTCCAGGCAGTTAGGATATCTCTGTTCACACAGTAGCTAGTCACTGAGCCAATGTGAAACAGACTATGGTGGAAATTCAGGTCAAAGGATACAAACTTTTACAAAGTTGTACATAAAAGTCACTGAACAACAATGTTACAACAAGCAGCAACACAATCCTGACACGGAGGAAATCTATACATCTGATTTCTAGAATTTCTATGCTATACTATTAAAAATGTCCAACAAAACGTATAGCACAAGAAAAGAATCTTTAAAAACTACCACCCGTATACAGGGGGGAAAAGCAATTAATGGAAACGGCCTTGAAGAAGTGCAGACAATAAATTAACTAGAAATATTTAAATAAATTATTTAAAATGTGCTGAAAGGTGTCAAGGAAAGCAAATATAAAGAAAATGAGAACTATATTTCACCAAATAACGGACATCAATAAAATAACCATAGAAGTAGAAATTGGGGGGTTGAAAGTTACAATAACTGAAGTTAAGGTTCACAGAATTTCAAACAGCAGTTTTGAGCATGGAGAATAAGCAATCAGTGAATTTCAAAGTTGGAATATTGAGATTATTCAGTCTGAGAATCAAGAATCAGAAAGAATAAAAGTAACAAAAACAGCCTAGGGAAAACGTGGGTCTACGTCAAGTGTATTAAATGTGTCTAATGGAGATTCAAGAAGAAGAGACAGAGAAATGGGGGGAGATGATATTGAAGAGATGACAGTAAGAAATGTGTCAAATCTGACGGAAAAGTCTGCACACCTGAGAAGCTCAATGAAACCACAAATGAGACAAATTCCGAGGCCCACACTGAGACGCATTGGGATTAAACTTTCAAAAGGCAGGACAGAGAGAGAAGGTGCCGATTATCAGAGGGTAACCAACCCATCGAGGGGACTTCTCAACAGGACTGACAGCTGACTTCTCATTGAAGTTCATGGAGGCCACAAGCCACTGGGACAGCATGCTCAATGGGGTGTGCCACCGCAGCTAAATCCCCAAATACTGGCAAAAACCCTGATAGCTTGTTGCTAGCACTCCTAACATACAAGAAATACTGAAGGAAATTTTTTAGGTTGCAAGCATCTGACTGCCGTGATTCAAATTTGTTTTAAAAAAATAGCATCAATAAAGGTATTTATGTACTTAAAAAAAGAAACCAGTATAAATTAATATTTCATCTCTTTCCCTTTCTTGACTGATTTAAAAAGCAATTGTAGAAACAACACATGTATAATTATTTTATGTTGGACACATAAAATAATGTAAGGTATTCTACAATAACAATGTCAAAGGACATGTGTGGGTACAAATTTTTACTGGGGTAAGAAAATGGTAAATTTAATCCATAGGAAAAATAAAGAGAGCCAGAAATACTAATTACTAAGTTTAATATAATAAATTCTGTCAACATATTCTTGTTCTCCTTTACTCAGATTCCTTAGTATGCATACAATTATATCAAGTAATAATCATGATACAATATTAATCTGTTCACAGCACATGTGTATTGATAAAAGCACAGAAAGGAAAGAGCAATTAGAGTCACTTAGGGATATAATGTCTGCACTCTTTAGAAACACTTTATATAAAGTTTCAGCTGATTGTGATAAGTTAAAATATACCAAAGCCCTAAGCAATTATTATAAATGTTTACTGTAGGATTCAGGGATAGCTCAGTGGTATATGATAGCACTTGTTATCCAAGATGCAAAAGGATCTTTTTCAATCTCCACCCCAGCAAAACAAAATAAAATTAACAACAACAGCAACAACAACAAAAAACAACTACCCAATATAAAATTAAAGGAAGTCAAATGTTACAATAGAAAACATAAAGGGCAGGAGATTCAGAAATTCAGTAACAAAAAGCAAAAAGACACAAGACAGAACACAAAATAAAAGGATGGACATGTTCCCTAAGAGCATTAAATGTGAATGAATTGAACAAATTCAATCTAAGAACAGAGCTTGTCAAACCACACAAAAAAATCCAATTACACACTTTCTAAATAACACACACAATATAATCAAAGATGCAAATAGGTTAAAAGAAGGATGGAAATGGTAGATAGCAAACATCAGCAGTGAGCTGGAGTGGATACACTAATATTAGATAAAACAGACTTTTAAACAAACACTGTTACTAAATAAAATGAGGTATATTTTATAATAATAACAGGACAAATTCAGCAGAAAAATATAACAATAACAAACATATATGCATATAACAACTGAGCCACAAAATACATAAAGTAAGCATTTGCGAAATTGAAAGCAAAAATAAACAATTTAACTAACAAGGTTGATTTCCATATTCCACTTTCAATAATAAATCTAGCATCTTGCAGATCAGCAAAAGGTCTCAAGACTAAAAGAACACCGTATACTCACAATACCTAGTGACATTACAGAAATCTCTACCCAACAGGGGAATACACATGTGTCTTTAAAGTACATGGAACATTCTCCTATAGACAATCTGCTTGTCCATAAAATAATTACCAACGTATTTAAAATGATTTAAACCTACCAAATATATTTGCTAATCACAATAGGATGCAATTAGAAATTATAAAACAGAAAGAAAATTAGGAATGCATGTAGAGGACCACAAACACGTTAAGATGATGTTAGGGTTAAGGTGTGTAATAATTATTAAGATGTAGTAACACCAGCTAGCCATTAAGATGCTAGAGATTCCTTAATGACTGACTGCTGTATCTAATGATGTTAAGCTGTGTATAATTATTAAGATGATGAGGATTGCTGTAACTGGATGATGCTAAATTGAAACAAGCTGTGTATTCAGTTATGTATATATACCCCTGCAGTCCTACAATAAACGGCTCCCAGTGCATCAGTCTTCACAAGTTGCTTGTCACTCACCCCCCAGCTATTTTGCCCAGCCAGCCGGTCCGCAGCAAATGCACAACTGGGTGGAAATAAAGAACACAGGAAAGATTGGTTTAACCCCAAAAACACTGAATCAATGTCATACACCAAATCTCTAAACTAAGAGAACATATACTGTGTGCTCTTAATCGATGCAGAGAATAATTGAACAGAAGTCGACACCCCTTCATAATTAAAAGGCAAACAAATGCCCTTGACAAATTAGGAACAGCGAGGAACTTCCTCAGTAAGATAAAGAATATCTGCAAAAAAATCTGCATTAACAACATGCTTAATGGTTGAGGACTGGGTGCTTTTCCAGAAGATTAGAACAAGGCAGAACATTCTCTCTCTCTCTCTCTCTCTCTCTCTCTCTCTCTCTCTCTCTCTCTCTCTCTCTCTCTCTCGCACACACACACACACACATTAGTGCATCATTGTTCTGCATGATGACCTGCCCTCCCCTCCTCCCCCTGCAGCTCCCCTTCTCTACTCCAGGAGTCTAACTCCTGAATATTGACGGATTTTTAAATTTGGTGCTAGACCACATCCACTCAGGAGAGTTTTATCCACATTGTGCTGGGTTCTTTCATGGCACTCAGCACTCAGGCTAAGAAAAAGGAAGAAAGAAGCAAAAGACAAGAAGAAAGAAAAGGCACTGATCCGGAAATGAGGGAACTAAGTGATCTCTACTTGCAGATGGCACGGTCTTGGTATATAGCAATCCTGAGGCATGCGTTGAAAACTTATTAGAACTAATAAATCAATTCAGAAATGCTTCAGGATACGAGGAAATCAATATACGGGAACCTATTGTATTTCATACAGCAGCAATTAAATATCAAAAATTAAACTAAGGAGACAATTTCATTTACAGAAACATCAAAAAGAATAAAATGCTTCAGAGAAGACTTATGAAATTAAATGGAAAACTTTTAAAACTTCAAAACATCATTGAAAGTAATTTTTAAAAATCTAGACAAATGGAAAGACGTGCGTGTCCCTGGGTTGGAAGACATTGTCCTCACGGTGGCCGCAGCAACCTGCAGTCAAGGGTCCGAGCCTGGGTCTGGTAAGGAGAGGGCTGGTTCTGGTAAGGAGAGGACTGGGTCTGGTAAGGAGAGGGCCGGTTCTGGTAAGGAGAGGACTGGGTCTGGTAAGGAGAGGGCTGGGTCGGGTAAGGAGAGGAGTGGGTCTGGTAAGGAGAGGGCTGGTTCTGGTAAGGAGAGGACTGGTTCTGGTAAGGAGAGGACTGGTTCTGGTAAGGAGAGGACTGGGTCTGGTAAGGAGAGGGCTGGTTCTGGTAAGGAGAGGGCTGGGTCTGGTAAGGAGAGGGCTGGGTCTGGTAAGGAGAGGGCTGGGTCTGGTAAGGAGAGGACTGGGTCTGGTAAAGAGAGGGCTGGGTCTGGTAAGGAGAGGGCTGGTTCTGGTAAGGAGAGGGCTGGGTCTGGTAAGGAGAGGACTGGGTCTGGTAAGGAGAGGACTGGGTCTGGTAAGGAGAGGGCTGGGTCTGGTAAGGAGAGGACTGGGTTCTGGTAAGGAGAGGAGTGGGTTCTGGTAAGGAGAGGGCTGGTTCTGGTAAGGAGAGGACTGGGTCTGGTAAGGAGAGGGCTGGTTCTGGTAAGGAGAGGGCTGGGTCTGGTAAGGAGAGGGCTGGGTCTGGTAAGGAGAGGGCTGGTTCTGGTAAGGAGAGGAGTGGGTCTGGTAAGGAGAGGACTGGGTTCTGGTAAGGAGAGGGCTGGGTCTGGTAAGGAGAGGGCTGGTTCTGGTAAGGAGAGGACTGGGTCTGGTAAGGAGAGGGCTGGTTCTGGTAAGGAGAGGGCTGGGTCTGGTAAGGAGAGGGCTGGTTCTGGTAAGGAGAGGGCTGGGTCTGGTAAGGAGAGGGCTTGGTCTGGTAAGGAGAGGGCTGGGTCTGGTAAGGAGAGGACTGGGTCTGGTAAGGAGAGGAGTGGGTTCTGGTAAGGAGAGGGCTGGGTCTGGTAAGGCGAGGGCTGGTTCTGGTAAGGAGAGGGCTGGTTCTGGTAAGGAGAGGACTGGGTCTGGTAAGGAGAGGAGTGGGTCTGGTAAGGAGAGGGCCGGGTCTGGTAAGGAGAGGGCTGGTTCTGGTAAGGAGAGGAGTGGGTCTGGTAAGGAGAGGACTGGGTTCTGGTAAGGAGAGGGCTGGGTCTGGTAAGGAGAGGGCTGGTTCTGGTAAGGAGAGGACTGGGTCTGGTAAGGAGAGGGCTGGTTCTGGTAAGGAGAGGGCTGGGTCTGGTAAGGAGAGGGCTGGGTCTGGTAAGGAGAGGGCTGGGTCTGGTAAGGAGAGGAGTGGGTTCTGGTAAGGAGAGGGCTGGTTCTGGTAAGGAGAGGGCTGGGTCTGGTAAGGAGAGGGCTGGGTCTGGTAAGGAGAGGAGTGGGTTCTGGTAAGGAGAGGACTGGTTCTGGTAAGGAGAGGGCTGGGTCTGGTAAGGAGAGGGCTGGGTCTGGTAAGGAGAGGAGTGGGTTCTGGTAAGGAGAGGACTGGGTCTGGTAAAGAGAGGGCTGGTTCTGGTAAGGAGAGGACTGGGTCTGGTAAGGAGAGGGGCTGGTTCTGGTAAGGAGAGGACTAGGTCTGGTAAGGAGAGGACTGGGTCTGGTAAGGAGAGGGCTGGTTCTGGTAAGGAGAGGGCCGGTTCTGGTAAGGAGAGGGCTGGGTCTGGTAAGGAGAGGGCTGGTTCTGGTAAGGAGAAGGCTGGTTCTGGTAAGGAGAGGGCTGGTTCTGGTAAGGAGAGGGCTGGTTCTGGTAAGGAGAGGGCCGGGTCTGGTAAGGAGAGGGCTGGTTCTGGTAAGGAGAGGACTGGGTCTGGTAAGGAGAGGGCTGATTCTGGTAAGGAGAGGGCTGGTTCTGGTAAGGAGAGGACTGGGTCTGGTAAGGAGAGGGCTGGTTCTGGTAAGGAGAGGACTGGGTCTGGTAAGGAGAGGGCTGGTTCTGGTAAGGAGAGGACTGGGTCTGGTAAGGAGAGGGCCGGGTCTGGTAAGGAGAGGGCTGGGTCTGGTAAGGAGAGGACTGGGTCTGGTAAGGAGAGGACTAGGTCTGGTAAGGAGAGGGCTCGTTCTGGTAAGGAGAGGACTGGTTCTGGTAAGGAGAGGACTAGGTCTGGTAAGGAGAGGGCTGGTTCTGGTAAGGAGAGGGCTGGGTCTGGTAAGGAGAGGACTGGGTCTGGTAAGGAGAGGAGTGGGTTCTGGTAAGGAGAGGGCTGGTTCTGGTAAGGAGAGGGCTGGTTCTGGTAAGGACAGGGCTGGTTCTGGTAAGGAGAGGGCTGGGTCTGGTAAGGAGAGGGCTGGGTCTGGTAAGGAGAGGGCTGGTTCTGGTAAGGAGAGGACTGGGTCTGGTAAGGAGAGGGCTGGTTCTGGTAAGGAGAGGGCTGGTTCTGGTAAGGACAGGGCTGGTTCTGGTAAGGAGAGGACTGGGTCTGGTAAGGAGAGGGCTGGGTTCTGGTAAGGAGAGGGCTGCGTCTGGTAAGGAGAGGGCTGGTTCTGGTAAGGAGAGGGCTGGGTCTGGTAAGGAAAGAGCCTGGGTTCTGGTAAGGAGAGGACTGGGTCTGGTAAGGAGAGGACTGGGTTCTGGTAAGGAGAGGGCTGGTTCTGGTAAGGAGAGGGCTGGGTCTGGTAAGGAGAGGGCTGGGTCTGGTAAGGAGAGGACTGGGTCTGGTAAGGAGAGGACTGGGTTCTGGTAAGGAGAGGGCTGGGTCTGGTAAGGAAAGAGCCTGGGTTCTGGTAAGGAGAGGGCTGGTTCTGGTAAGGAGAGGACTGGGTCTGGTAAGGAGAGGGCTGGTTCTGGTAAGGAGAGGGCTGGGTCTGGTAAGGAGAGGGCTGGTTTTGGTAAGGAGAGGACTGGGTCTGGTAAGGAGAGGACTGGGTCTGGTAAGGAGAGGGCTGGTTCTGGTAAGGAGAGGGCTGGTTCTGGTAAGGAGAGGGCTGGGTCTGGTAAGGAGAGGGCTGGTTCTGGTAAGGAGAGGACTGGGTTCTGGTAAGGAGAGGGCCGGGTCTGGTAAGGAGAGGGCCGGTTCTGGTAAGGAGAGGACTGGGTCTGGTAAGGAGAGGGCTGGTTCTGGTAAGGAGAGGGCCGGTTCTGGTAAGGAGAGGGCTGGTTCTGGTAAGGAGAGGGCTGGTTCTGGTAAGGACAGGGCTGGTTCTGGTAAGGAGAGGGCTGGTTCTGGTAAGGAGAGGACTGGGTCTGGTAAGGAGAGGACTGGGTCTGGTAAGGAGAGGGCTGGTTCTGGTAAGGAGAGGGCTGGTTCTGGTAAGGAGAGGGCTGGGTCTGGTAAGGAGAGGACTGGGTCTGGTAAGGAGAGGACTGGGTTCTGGTAAGGAGAGGGCTGGGTCTGGTAAGGAGAGGACTGGGTCTGGTAAAGAGAGGGCTGGTTCTGGTAAGGAGAGGACTGGGTCTGGTAAGGAGAGGACTGGGTCTGGTAAGGAGAGGACTGGGTTCTGGTAAGGAGAGGGCTGGGTCTGGTAAGGAGAGGGCTGGTTCTGGTAAGGAGAGGGCTGGTTCTGGTAAGGAGAGGGCTGGTTCTGGTAAGGACAGGGCTGGTTCTGGTAAGGAGAGGACTGGGTCTGGTAAGGAGAGGGCTGGGTTCTGGTAAGGAGAGGGCTGCGTCTGGTAAGGAGAGGGCTGGGTCTGGTAAGGAGAGGGCTGGTTCTGGTAAGGAAAGAGCCTGGGTTCTGGTAAGGAGAGGGCTGGTTCTGGTAAGGAGAGGGCTGGGTCTGGTAAGGAGAGGGCTGGTTCTGGTAAGGAGAGGGCTGGGTCTGGTAAGGAAAGAGCCTGGGTTCTGGTAAGGAGAGGACTGGGTCTGGTAAGGAGAGGAGTGGGTTCTGGTAAGGAGAGGACTGGGTCTGGTAAGGAGAGGACTGGGTTCTGGTAAGGAGAGGACTGGGTCTGGTAAGGAGAGGGCTGGTTCTGGTAAGGAGAGGAGTGGGTTCTGGTAAGGAGAGGGCTGGGTCTGGTAAGGAGAGGGCTGGGTCTGGTAAGGAGAGGGCTGGTTCTGGTAAGGAGAGGACTGGGTTCTGGTTAGGAGAGGACTGGGTCTGGTAAGGAGAGGACTGGGTTCTGGTTAGGAGAGGACTGGGTCTGGTAAGGAGAGGGCTGGTTCTGGTAAGGAGAGGACTGGGTCTGGTAAGGAGAGGGCCGGTTCTGGTAAGGAGAGGGCTGGGTCTGGTAAGGAGAGGGCTGGGTCTGGTTAGGAGAGGACTGGGTCTGGTAAGGAGAGGGCCGGTTCTGGTAAGGAGAGGACTGGGTTCTGGTAAGGAGAGGGCTGGGTCTGGTAAGGAGAGGGCTGGTTCTGGTAAGGAGATGACTGGGTTCTGGTTAGGACAGAGCCTGGGTTCTGGAAGCTCACACACCAGAGGCTGAAGGCCCCAGCCCTGGCCAGCCCTGTCCACTGCACCCCTCCGCTGATGGCTCCACGGGGGAGGAAGTAGCATCTGAGATGGGGAGGAGAGGGCCACCCAGGGCCAGCATCTGCTTGTGAACTCACTCCTGTGAGAACCAGCTCAGGTCCAAGGGACTACCCGATGGTCTCCCCAGGGTACACCCAGCAGGACCCCAGAACCTGCCCCAAACCCCGCTTCTGCAAGGCCTCACTGTCCCTCGAGACCACACTGGAAACCGGGCTTCACCTGGGTGGCCCGATCCCAGCCGTGGCAAGCCCCTAACTGAGCTAGACCCAGGGCGAGTGTCCTCAAACCCAGCTGACTTTTCACGGAAGTTGACTATTGGATGCCAGAATTCACACGAAAATTTGAGGGACCTTGAAAAGATCTTGAAATAAATAGAAGTGGGTTAGAGAATTCACCCTTTCAGGTTCCAAAACTTAGAATGAAGTCTGGCAATCCAGGCAGCGTGGCACTGAAGTCACAATGGACATAGACATCAATGGACAGGACCACACCTCCCCGTTTCAGCCATGGTGTTTCAACGCGCAAGCCCGGACAAGTCCAAATCGGGAAGAACCGTCTTGTCAACAAATCGTGTCTGAACAACTGGACATCCATTGGCCAAGGAATGAAGTCACATCCCTACTGGACACCCAATGTGAAATTGAGCCCAAAATAGATCAAAGTGCGTGAACTGAAACTCTGAGACTCTTGGCGGGAAGCTGGAGTGAACGTCCATGGCTGCGGGCCAGGCCTGGTTCTTAGATACGTTGACAGAAACACAAACCAGAGACAAGGAACAGACGACGGGAACCTCATGGAAATTAAGACCCTTTCAAAGGGCACATCAGGTCAGTGACAGAACACAGACTGGGGGACCCACAGACCAGGCCAGGTTTGCAATGTGACTTAGACCTGAGGGGGCTCTCCCTAAGGATAGCCAGGGCCAGGACGTGACCCACCTCTGTGTGCCAGGAAGTGGCTGACTGCAAGGACTTGGCTGCTGTGACTCAGGGAAGACCCCAGGAGTGCCCCTCACAGACCTAGAGCCAGGCCAGACACCAGGTCCCTTCCTTCTCCCATGAACAATTGGCTGGACCATTTGTCTATGGGGACCACCTTGAAGATGGCACTTGATGACATGGTGGCTATTCATCATGGCTAAGCCTCAGTTGGGCGTCTGTCCTCAGAAGCCCTGCAGTTTGACTCGCCCTTGCATCGCCACACACTCAACACCCCTTGAGGGCTTTCTACCCACAGAGGACGACATCCCAAGCTCTGGAGTCCAATCGCACGGCCTGCCCTCCCCACACCGAGCGTCTCCTACCCTTGCTTATCTCCAATGGAAAAGAGGATCTACTGAGCTGCATGCATAGCTCATGGCCAGGGCATTTTTCCTACTGCAACAGCTCCCCACCCCATTGCAAGATTAATGAAGTCATTCCTCACTGATTTCCAGACCTCGACGTTTCTTTGACAGACATTTATATCTAGGAAATACAAAGGACTCATACAGCTCAAAAAGGGAAAGACAAACAGCCCAATCCAAATACAGTCCAAAAAGACATTTCTCCAAAGATGTACAAGTGTCCAAAAATTATGTGGAAAAAAAATATTGGATACCAGTAGTCATCAAAGAAGTGCAAATGCAAGTCAAAAACCACAATGAGACACTATTTAAAAACTGGTAGTTCATTTAAAAGTTAACTCTATAATTATCGTACAATTCAGGAATTCCACTCCTGGGTGTATCCTCAAGAGGAAGGAAAACGGATGTCCACACGAAAACACGATTATTTGTATCAGTATTACTCATCGTGGCTAAAAATCGGAAACTCCCTAAATGCTCATCAACTGAGGAGTGGATGAATTAAATGTGGTATCCTCATACAATGCAATGTTGTTCAGGAATAAAAATAAATGAGGAGTCAATAGATGAGGAACCGATACACGTAACCATGGAGCTGAGCCTGCATCCCATGATGGTTACTGAGAGGAGCAGGAGACAGGGCCTGGGTTGTGCCAGACCTGGAGCAGGGCTGGAGGCTGGGCAGTGAGGGAGGTGGGGTCCGGCGGGGGCCGGGTTCCTGGCCGTGTTGAAGACCATGTTCTTAAATCGAGTGTGGCGGCGGGTGCACAACTCCAAACACACTTAGAACCGTCGAACTGTACCCTCCCAGTGGGTGGGTGCATTTTATGGCTCGTGAATTATATGTCTCTAAAGTTGATATAAAATAATAAAGAAAGGAAGAGGAAAGAAAAAAAAAGTGAAGTGAAGGAACATTGTGCACCCTGCAGACAATAATCCAGAGGAGGCTGGGGTCGGGGCAGGCCGCCACGTCAGCATCAGACACAGCAGAGTTCCCAGGAAATGATCCCAGGGAAAAACAGAGACAAGGCATAAAGAAAACAGGGGAATTCAGTGAGAAAAATAACAGCCCTAAGTGTGTCTACACCTCACCACCAGCAAAGCCTCAAAACAAGGAAGGAAAAGCCGCTGTAACCGGAGGAAGAGTTAAACGGGTCTGTAATTACGCTCCGGGCCTCGCGCTGGCCCACGCGGGTCCTGCTTCCCAGAGTGCTTTCTCCTGGCACTGGCTGAGGCTCACGGGAGGTGGGTGGCCCCGATCCTGCGGAGAAGGACTGTGGTGCGCCTCGCCTGCTGCTGAGAGCTTTTGTACGAAGGTGTTGAATTTGTCAGATGTTTTTTCTGTGTCTATTGAAATGAGGGTATGAATTCCCTCCTATTTCTATAAAAGTAGCAAATTTCAGTGATTGGATTTTTAAATGTTGTTATTCACGGAATAAAACCCAACGGGTGGTGATGTGTAATGCTCTTTCCTGCGTTTCTGAAGCCAGTCCGGCATTGTCGAGTTCACAGCTCTTCTACCCATGTTTGTGGGGGATACATGCCGGTTTTCCTTTCTGGCAATGCCCTTGCGAGGCTTGCTACCAAAGTCACGCTGGCCTCTTAGAAAGAACAAGAACAAGGAGGGGTCCCCTCTTTTCTGTTGTTTCTAAGAGTTTGCAGACGACTAGCTTTAGTCGTCCTTGAACATTTGGAAGAAGCTACCAGTGAAGTTGAGTGTGGTTGGGATACCTTAGTGCACGGTATTCAGTCATCAGTTCAACTTCTTTAATTGACCTGGGCGTGAATAGGAGAGAGCCTGGTGCCTTCCACAGATGGAGCTCAAAGTTGACCCTGAGTGGTTCCGAGTGGGTTTAATCCCCACCTCACGCCACAGGCAAAAATTGATTCCAGATACATAATTGACCTAGACCTCTCAGGCCGACAAGGAAGCTTTAGAAGGAAGCACAGGAGAATTCGTTTGTGGACTGGAAACACTTGAAGATCCTTTAAAGAAGGGGCAAGCGGCACTGAACACACAGGGGAGTGGTAACTGTACAATGGCAAGGCAGCAGTGTGAACAGGCTTTCTCTGTCGCGGAAAGCCCACCGGCTGCTGAGCTCATGCAAAGAGCTTGCTCAGCCTCCTTAGTTAACAGGGAAATGCGAAGGCCAGCCTCTGCCCTGAAACTCCACCACCAGAAGGGCTCACCAGTGTCAGAGAGGATGTGGCACCGCCCAAGTCGGCACGCTCTGGCAGATTCGACTGGTCTCAAGAAAAATGCAAGTTACAGCAGCATGTCGACAACCACTCACTTCTCAAAAGGGAAGTTTGTACAACCTCTTTGTCAGCATCTAAGAAAACAGAGTAAGCCCGGATCCTCATTAGTCACGGTCCCTTGTTGGCCAGTTGGCCTGCTAGGAGAGTTGGCTTGTGACCCTGAAGGCAGGCTGAGGGTGTCACTGCTGTTCACAGACATGCAGCCGACAGCATTTGCCGGCCACCTGTCCAGGTGAGACAGGGCGCGTCTGCCTTTGGGTCTTGGCTGTCCTTCTGTGAGCAAGGGAGCTTCCGGGGCCTATTTAGGGTCACGTCTTCCTCTTGGGAGCTCTTTGTGATGAGTTTGCTGTTGGACATCCCTGAGCAGGGCACTGAAGAGCTGCCCTGGGTTTGTGAGCACAAGAAGGCTGCGGAGTGCCTGCGGGGAAACTGGGTGAGATGAGCTTCCCTCAGGCAGCAGCCATGGGTGCTCACCAGCGAGAGCGTCCGGGCAGCAGAACTATTGAGTCAGGTGCCACGCCCACGTGCGGGTCTCTGTTGGTGAAGCTTTGGATGGGAGGCTCGGAGGCTCGCTCGGAGCCGCAGCTTGGGGTTTGCCAATTAGCGGTTAGTGGTGCCACTGGCCCTTCCCACTGTGACTGAGGAGAGTGGACCGTGTGTACCCCCCCCCCCACAGTTCCGCTCCTAGTCATGCCCAAAATGGACGCATGCACATGTGCCCCAAAGACGTACCTGGAAACCTCCTAGTGCCGTTATTCGCAATTGTGTTAAACTCCCCAGGGCCCACCAACAACAAATAGTCTTGGTGTATTCCCAAGGAGAACGAGTCGGCTCCAATAACACGCCCTGTGCACCCACCTTACCCACAGTGTGTGTGAGGCAGCCAGGTGCACGGCGCCAGAGATTCCAGAGCAGGGCAAAGCCAAGCCCTGAGCCGGACACTGGGAGGCGCCCTGTGGGCAGTGAGCACAGGAAGGGAGGGCAGGAGGCTGCCCGCCTCCACCGTGGGCCCCCTCCTCTCCCCTCTCCTCTCCCTGCCTCTTCCCTCTCCTCACCTCCCCTCTGCCCCCTCCTCTCCTCCCCTCTCCTCCCCTCTGCCCCCTCTCCTCCCCTCTTCTCCCCTCCCCTCCCCTCCCCTCTCCTCCCCTCCCCTCTCCTCTGTCCCTCCCCTCTCCTCCCCTCTCCTCTGTCCCTCTCCTCCCCTCTCCTGGGAGGTCAGGTTTTAAATATTAGCTAAGGAGTCAATCAGCAATGGATATGGACACTTTCCTCCCCTAAGACCAAATGAACTACAAGCTCAGAGATGCTCCGGCTGCTTCGCGCCCCGGGCTCCTTCTCGACCCTCCTCCAGCACCATCTGTGTGCCAGTGAGCTTCTCCAGCCCCTCTCACGGGAATGGACTTCCTCAGTGTACGGAAGAAAGAAAAAAACCCAACATTTTCCCTTCTGCCCGTCGTAGGTGCTCGTCTGGGCCCTGGCGACAAGGGCAGGAGGTGCTGACCTGTGTGCTTCTCACGTCCCCGGACCACCCCAGGGAGGAGTGGTGCTCACAGAGGGGCCTCAGAACTCGGCTCCTGAAGCATCTTATAAAGGAAGCACATGCTCTGCACTGGCTCCAGGCTGATAAAGGTCTCTGTCTCCAGGGGTCAGCCTTTGTCCCTCCTGGTGGGGACGGAGGGACACACCTCTGTAACTTCCTGCCCTGCCCTTAGGAAAACAAGGGGTGGGCTTCCGGTGTCCACTTCTTCTCACTGGCCTGCAGTTCGGGTCCCTGTGCCTCGTGGCCCCTCCCATTCTCTTTCACAGGCTCCTTAGCGCCTAGAACTGACCGCTCCGGGCATTTGGTTTTCCAAGTCCAGGCGGCTCTTGAGAATTGTCCGTTCCGCACTGAAGATGTCAGTCGCAGCCGACACCTAGGACAGCCAGAGGCACCAGTTAGAGCCATGGGCTGGCAGAACGCACGGGGGACGAGTGCCACCGTTCCTAGGACCCGCACGCTCTGCGGGTGCTTCTCACTGCCCTTCCCAGCAGGCCGCGTGAGAAGGTGTGGTCAGCAGGGAGTCACAGAGATGTCTTCAGTGTGTGACAGGTCATGGGCTCACGAGGACCCTCGGCCTCTGGACGGGTTGGACTGGAGGCAATTACACCCCCAATGACCAGAGGACAAAAGAATCCGAGGACTGTCATCAGTGGTCCCTTCAGACTCTTGAAACGCTGGGGGGTTCTGTCCCAAGTGCCTGCATTGTCCCCTCAGAAGCTCCCGGGACTGGGGTGAATGCAGGTTCTGGCCCAGGACCAGCTTCTCCCATGGTTCTCCACAATTTTGTACAGGATCCAACACACGGCAGGTGTCCACCCATTGCTTCTTAGCTACCCAAGGAAGGGCCACAGGAAGAGGACACCCAGCCCAGAGGACAACTGCTTAAGGCTGGAGGGTGGATACAAGAGCCCAGAACAGCAATGCACCCAGAGATGTCGCCCAGCTAGACCTCCCTGGCAGGTCCAGCATGAGAACTTGGACCTGCTGCCTCATGACAGCAGAGCCAGCCACCTGCACCCCAGGGAAGGGCTCCCCTGTACCACCTGCACCTGAGAAGGGCTCCTCTGTATTACCTGCACCTGGGGAGGGGCCCCTGTGTCACCTGCACCTGGGGAAGGGCTCCCCTGTACCGCCTGCACCTGGTAAGGGCTCCCCTGTATCACCTGCACCTGAGAAGGGGCCCCTGTGTCACCTGCACCTGGGGAGGGGCCCACTGTACCACCTGCACCTGGGAAGGGACCCTGTGTGCCACCTGCACCCCAGGGAAGGGCCCCCTGTGCCACCTTCACCTGGGGGAAGGGCTCCCTGTGCCACCTGCACCTGGAAAAGGGCTCCCTGTACCACCTGCACATGGGGAAGGGCCCCCTGTACCACCTGCACATGGGGAAGGGCCCCCTGTACCACCTGCACCTGGGGAAGGGCTCCCTACGCCACCTGCACCTGGGGAAGGGCCCCTGTACCACCTGCACCTGGGGAAGGGCCCCATGTACCACCTGCACCTGGGGAAGGGCTCCCTGTACCACCTGCACCTAGGGAAGGGCTCCCTGTACCACCTGCACCTGGGGAAGGGCTCCCTGTACCACCTGCACCTGGGGAAGGGCACCCTGTGCCACCTGCACCTGGGGAAGGGCCCCCTGCGCCACCTGCACCTGGGGAAGGGCCCCCTGCACCACCTTCACCTGGGGAAGGACTCCCTGCACCACCTGCACCTGGGGAAGGACTCCCTGCACCACCTGCATCTGGGGAAGGGCCCCCTGTGCCACCTGCACCTGGGGAAGGGCCCCCTGTGCCACCTGTACCTGGGGAAGGGCTTACTGTGCCACCTGCACCTGGGGAAGGGCTCCCTGTGCCACCTGCACCTGGGGAAGGGCTCCCTGCGACACCTGCACCTGGGGAAGGGCCCCCTGCACCACCTGCACCTGGGGAAGGGCTCCCTGCACCACCTGCACCTGGGGAAGTGCCCCCTGTGCCACCTGCACCTGGGGAAGGGCTTCCTGTGTCACCTGCACCTGAGGAAGGGCTCCCTACACCACCAGCACCTGGGGAAGGGCCCCCTGTACCACCTGCACCTGGAAAAGGGCCCCCTGTACCACCTGCACCTGGGGAAGGGCCCCCCTGTACCACCTGCACCTGGGGAAGGGCCCCCCTGTACCACCTGCACCTGGGGAAGGGCTCCCTGCACCACCTGCACCTGGGGAAGGACCCCCTGTACCACCTGCACCTGGGGAAGGGCTTACTGTGCCACCTGCACCTGGGGAAGGGCTCCCTGCACCACCTGCACCTGGGGAAGGACCCCCTGCACCACCTGCACCTGGGGAAGTGCCCCCTGTGCCACCTGCACCTGGGGAAGGGCTCCCTACACCACCTGCACCTGGGTAAGGGCCCCCTGTACCTCCTGCACCTGGGGAAGGGCCCCCTGTGCCACCTGCACCTGGAAAAGGGCCCCCTGTACCACCTGCACCTGGGGAAGGGCCCCTCTGTACCACCTGCACATGGGGAAGGGCTCCCTGCACCACCTGCACCTGGGGAAGGACCCCTTGTACCACCTGCACCTGGGGAAGGGCTTACTGTGCCACCTGCACCTGGGGAAGGGCTCCCTGCACCACCTGCACCTGGGGAAGGACCCCCTGCACCACCTGCATCTGGGGAAGTGCCCCCTGTGCCACCTGCACCTGGGGAAGGGCTCCCTACGCCACCTGCACCTGGGGAAGGGCTTCCTGCACCACCTTCACCTGGGGAAGGGCCCCCTGTGCCACCTGCACCTGGAAAAGGGCCCCCTGTACCACCTGCACCTGGGCAAGGGCTCCCTGTGCCACCTGCACCTGGAAAAGGGCCCCCTGTACCACCTGCACCTGGGGAAGGGCCCCCTGTGCCACCTGCACCTGGAAAAGGGCCCCCTGTACCACCTGCACCTGGGGAAGGGCCCCTCTGTACCACCTGCACATGGGGAAGGGCTCCCTGCACCACCTGCACCTGGGGAAGGACCCCTTGTACCACCTGCACCTGGGGAAGGGCTTACTGTGCCACCTGCACCTGGGGAAGGGATCCCTGCACCACCTGCACCTGGGGAAGGACCCCCTGCACCACCTGCACCTGGGGAAGTGCCCCCTGTGCCACCTGCACCTGGGGAAGGGCTCCCTACGCCACCTGCACCTGGGGAAGGGCTTCCTGCACCACCTTCACCTGGGGAAGGGCCCCCTGTGCCACCTGCACCTGGAAAAGGGCCCCCTGTACCACCTGCACCTGGGGAAGGGCTCCCTGTGCCACCTGCACTTGGGGAAGGGTTCCCTGTACCACCTGCACCTGGGGAAGGGCCCCCTGTACCACCTGCACCTGGGGAAGGGCCCCCCTGTACCACCTGCACCTGGGGAAGGGCCCCCTGTACCACCTGCACCTGGGGAAGGGCTCCCTGTACCACCTGCACCTGGGGAAGGGCTTACTGTGCCACTTGCACCTGGGGAAGGGCTCCCTGTACCACCTGCACCTGGGGAAGGGCTCCCTACACCACCTGCACCTGAGGAAGGGCTCCCTGCGCCACCTGCACCTGGGGAAGGGCTCCCTGTGCCACCTGCACCTGGGGAAGGGCTTTCTGCACCACCTGCACCTGGGGAAGGGCTCACTGTGCCACTTGCACCTGGGGAAGGGCTCCCTGTACCACCTGCACCTGGGGAAGGGCTCCCTACACCACCTGCACCTGAGGAAGGGCTCCCTGGGCCACCTGCACCTGGGGAAGGGCTCCCTGTGCCACCTGCACCTGGGGAAGGGCTTTCTGCACCACCTGCACCTGGGGAAGGGACCCCTGTACCACCTGCACCTGGGGAAGGGCTCCCTGCACCACCTGCACCTGGGGAAGGGCCCCTGTACCACCTGCACCTGGGGAAGGGCTCACTGTGCCACCTGTACCTTGGGAAGGGCCCCCTGTGCCACCTGCACCTGGGGAAGGGCTCACTGTGCCACCTGCACCTGGGGAAGGGCTCCCTGTGACACCTGCACTTGGGGAAGGGCTCCCTGTATCACTTGCACCTGGAAAGGGCTCCCTGCACCACCTGCACCTGGGAAGGGCCACGAGTCCCTGCAAGTCTCTGCCCTGAGAAGTCTCGTGTTCCCTCTGAAACACAGGCTGGAGATGCCCACTGGCACCCAGCATGGAGGGCAGAACTGCTGGGGTGCACCAACACGCTCACCATGGACCATCTCCTCAGCCACCCCCACCCAGCCCTTCAACAGCAAAGACGTCAGGATCGATTAAGAACAAGACAAGTCAGTGGTCTATCTGGCTGTTGGTTGTCACCTTGATGTGATAATGGCTTTCGTAAGGGACTTGCCCCTCGCCTGGAGGAAGAAGGGAGAGAAAGATACCAGGAGGACCTTCAGAACAAGGGAGACCTCAGGTGACCAGGAGACCTGCTCTGCATCTGCCAACATGCTGCCCACTGGCCAGCCCCCTAGGGCGAGAGTTCCACAGGCTCAGGAATTTGGGGAGAAACAACACCCCTTTTTGCCCAAAGCAAACCCATATATATATAATCCAGAAAAGTGAAGACCTGGAATCAAGGCAGAGGGGAGGCCCGTGCCCTCTCAGGGTCACCTTGGGGTCACTGCTCAGGCTCCCCGAGCTGTGTAACCACACTCTGCTGCCTCGTGGTACAGCTATTTCAGATTAAATTATAATTTATAAGATTAGTTAAACCCATCGCTGGACTAATTTAATAATCACTTACATTCCTATAACCACAATTCCATTTCAAGCCTCGCCAGCCCCATGCCTACTGCTCCGTGGACCTGTGTGACACACGGCCGCCCTGCCACACAGCCGGGTGCAGAGCAGCGTCTACAGCGTCCCCGCTGCCGGGCAGAGCTGCTGCAGGGGATCCAGCACTGGACGGCCTCTGCAAAGCTGTGCACGGGCCAAGGTCCCTATGGTGTCTTCCTGGCCCTGCGGGTCTAGCCCTCCCACAGCGCAAGAGCTGGGCTTGTTCCTAACTTCTCTGGTTGATCTGTAGAATCTCTGCTCCTTGATGCCACTTGGATCCATTTTATCACCTTCTTGATTTCCTCAATAATTAATGAGCCCATAAAACCTTCACCTTGTGTTTATTTTATGTTGGCATAAAGGCTCCTGTTGTTAATTAAAAAAAAATTCATCTGGACAGTAAAAATATGGGGATCTACAACTTCATGGGGCAACTGGGCATCGATGCCAACTGCCCGTGCTGCTGGGGGCGGCAGGGGGGTCCCGAGCTCTCGGGAGCCCTAAGGTCATTGTGAACACAAACAGGGGTGCCGAGACAGCGTCCACACCCACGCACCCCGAGGTGTGAGGGGCAGGACGGAGCCTATACCTTTCCCAGTGGAGGCCAATTTACAGAGCAACTCTACCTCTCCCTGGCAATTCCAGAATTCGTGGCCCATCAATATTCCTGAAGCAATCTGTGCCCTAATTTACAGTGACAGGACATTAGCTATGCACACTCCGAGCGTACGGCCATGTCTCTTTACATACCAAGATGCCAATTAATTTTGAACCTTCACTCCCAGGTACCTTGATTTATGTTGAAATCCGGTGTGCTCAGAAGAGTAATGGGTTTATGGGGGAAATTGATCCGAAAGGAAAATACTTCACCTGGTTTAAGGACGGAGGAGGTTTATTTGTAACCCGCAGAGAGTGTGCAGTAAATGTTTCTGGTCGTGCTTTGCTGCCGTGGTGGTGGTTGTAAGCACCTCCAGAATCTCAACTCAGAGCTCCGTCCACCTCCGCACCACAGCAGGACATTCCAAGGGCTTTGAAGAGGCCAGAGGCTGCTGTGTCCCCCTGGGCGCTCCACAGGTGGGTCCCCGGCCCCGCCTGCCCACTCAGCAGCACCTCCTGACAGCCCCCCACTCCCCATGCACCTCCTTATCACTCTGGTTTTGTTATCTCCAATCCCAGTGCCTCTGAGCAGGTCTAAGGTCTCCACCTGAGTGAGGAGGGAAGCTAGCACAGGGGCCCGGCCGTGTCTGGCCTGACATCGGCTCCCGGCCTGCAGGACCGCGGCCAGCGCTTCCACCTGCTCTGGACTCTGCAGCCTGCGGCCAGCAGGGGCAGGTGGGCAAGGCGGCCTTGCTCCTCCCCAGATCCTGTCCTCCAGGCTGCCCCTGGCTTTGGAGGGGCCCTGCGTTCCCTCTAGGGCTGCCCGTCTCCACGATTCCCAAGCCCTGTCCCCCTCCAGGTCCCACAAGGGCACCCTCAGCCACGGGCACTGCTCCACTGCACCCAATTTGCGGAATTCAATTGGGACCAAACTTCCTTATCTGTGAGCCCCACCAGGGAGGGCGCAGGGCCGTCCATGTCACGCCAGGAAGGCAGGTGGGAGGCAGGGGTTGTAATTACTGCCCTCGCGTGGGCCTCTCCTGCCACACGCAGGTCTGCACTGGCCCTGGCAAGAGGCAGCGCGAGGCCTGGGGCCCTCCTCCCTGAGCCCGCAACAGGACAAGAGGCTGATCCTGCAGGAGTGGGGGCCTCCTTCTCCGCGGCTCTCTCGTCCCCCCTGGCCGTGCGCAGGTGGATGGGGAGAGTCCAGGCTGTGGCGAGCCAGGCGAGGAGTGGGCAGTGGCCTCCTGAAGGGTCTACAGTTTCCAGGTGGACCCTTCACTGCGTCGTGTGGTCATTCAGTGGGACGTTTTATCATTTTTTTTTCCCTGTATTTGAAAGAAGACGAACATCACAGAGAGGAGATGAGAACTGGCTACGGGCTGAACTGAGCTTTGGGAAGGAGGAGTCCGGGCTCCCAGTCTGGGCGTGGTGGCAAACGAGTTCTGACGTGGGCCACGGTGAGGCCCTGACCCAGTGGGACCCAGGGCCCTGGTCTAGAAATTTCCTCTGCAGAAAAGTGGAACTTGAACACAGAAACAGACCAGCTCAGGGGGAAGGCGGTATGGAGAGACGCAGAAGGCGGCACGCGGGGTGATGGCCGAGATGGGCAGTGCGTCCACAGCCAGGCAGAACCAGATGCGGCTGCCCACCAGCCATGGAGGGAGGCCTGGAGCGGACCCTCCACACCTTGGCTCCAGGAGCTGCGAGAAGTGAGGCTCCTGCTGAGCCACCCCTCTGTGGGCTCCATGACATTACCCTGGGGGCTAATGGAACCCCCAGAAAAGGGGACATGAAGACAGAGTCCTCATGAGGAGGTAGGCACATGGGTTGTCTGAATGGATGGTCGCATGTTGTAGAAAGCTCTCCCACTGGGGTGAAGAAAGCCCACCATAAGCGGCACAGTGGTGGCTCCTAGGCTTTGGAGCTCTGGTGGGCACACCCGCCTACACCCCCCTGAGCATAGCCCCCCTGCCCTCTGCTGTGGGGCATGACGTCCACCGCAGCCGTCTCCTGGGACACTCACTGTCCTCCTGGCTGGGGACCTCCTCCTCTCTATTGGTGGCCAACAATATTGAAAATGAGGGATAATGTCACTGACTTATTTTTAGAATACTCTCCTTTACCCCCTCTTAGGAGCCTTCATTTAGATAATCGCTCCAATCTTCCTGCGTGCACCTCGTGTTTCTTAATTAGACCTCTCACGACGGCCGCGGCGCAGAAAGATGGCAAGTGCCCAAGGCAGCCTCTGTCCTGCCTCCGTCGCACTGTCTCACCTCTCTTCCTGGGGGACAGGGACCTGGAGAAGCCCATCTCCAGTGTCCTTCTGCCTTTGAGGGATGGAGGTGCATCCCGCTGATCACCCCGCTCTACTGACGCTCCAGGAAGCTGCGCAAACCCCGGAGGGTTGAGTTAACTCAGTGAGTCCAGTGGCGTCCAGTGATCTCACTGGACTGTCACCAAAGTGTTGATATAAATGGTTTCATCTTAATGATGTCACAAGGGCTCTGCTCTGCTTGTTCAGAGAGTGGGTGCCCTCGGAGGTCTCCATCCTCCCCTCTGAGGTCTCCCTCCTCCCCTCTGAGGTCTCCCTCCTCCCCTCTGAGGTCACCATCCTCCTCCTCTGAGATCTCCCTCCTCCCCTCTGAGGTCTCCCTCCTCCCCTCTGAGTCTCCCTCCTCCCCTCTGAGTCTCCATCCTCCCCTCTGAGGTCTCCCTCCTCCCCTCTGAGATCTCCCTCCTCCCCTCTGAGTCTCCATCCTCCCCTCTGAGGTCTCCATCCTCCCCTCTGAGGTCTCCATCCTCCCCTCTGAGGTCTCCCTCCTCCCCTCTGAGATGTCCCTCCTCCCCTCTGAGGTCACCATCCTCCTCCTCTGAGGTCTCCATCCTCCCCTCTGAGATCTCCCTCCTCCCCTCTGAGGTCTCCATCCTCCTCCTCTGAGGTCTCCCTCCTCCCCTCTGAGGTCTCCCTCCTCCCCTCTGAGGTCTCCATCCTCCCCTCTGAGGTCTCCATCCTCCCCTCTGAGGTCTCCATCCTCCTCCTCTGAGGTCTCCATCCTCCTCCTCTGAGGTCTCCCTCCTCCGCTCTGAGATCTCCCTCCTCCCCTCTGAGGTCTCCCTCCTCCCCTCTGAGGTCTCTCTCCTTCCCTCTGAGGTCTCCATCCTCCCCTCTGAGGTCTCCATCCTCCTCCTCTGAGGTCTCCCTCCTCCCCTCTGAGGTCTCCCTCCTCCCCTCTGAGGTCTCCATCCTCCTCCTCTGAGGTCTCCCTCCTCCCCTCTGAGGTCTCCATCCTCCTCCTCTGAGGTCTCCCTCCTCCCCTCTGAGGTCACCATCCTCCCCTCTGAGGTCTCCCTCCTCCCCTCTGAGGTCTCCCTCCTCCCCTCTGAGTCTCCCTCCTCCCCTCTAAGGTCTCCCTCCTCCCCTCTGAGTCTCCCTCCTCCCCTCTAAGGTCTCCCTCCTCCCCTCTGAGTCTCCCTCCTCCCCTCTGAGGTCTCCCCCCTCCCCTCTGAGGTCTCCCCCCTCCCCTCTGAGGTCTCCCCCCTCCCCCCCCAGGTCTCTCTCCTCTCCTCTGAGGTCTCCCTTCTCCCCTCTGAGGTCTCCCCCCTCCCCCTTAAGGTCTCCCCCCTCCCCCCTGAGGTCTCCCCACTCCCCCCTGAGGTCTCCATCCTCCCCCCTGAGGTCTCCCTTCTCCCCTCTGAGGTCTCCCCCCTCCCCCCCCGAGGTCTCCATGCCCCCCCAGGTCTCCCTCCTCCCCCCCCAGGTCTCCCTCCTCCCCATCTTGTGGAGGGTGGGAGGTGCTCTGTTTTGGAATGGTGAATGGGTGGGGGAGAGGGGCTTTTCCCTCCTACCCTGTGAAGCTCAGTGGCAGCAGGCTGAGGAGAGGAGGAGAGGCGTGGTCCTTCACGGGAAGAGGGAAGTGGGTCTGGAGGCAACCTGAGTAGGTTTGTAGAGAAGAACGAGCTGAAGGGTTGTCGGCAGCCTGGGCCAAACCCCCCCGGGCTCTGGAGGTGGTATTTGATTTCCAGCCTCTTCTTCTACAAGTTCATGTCCCCTGTGCGATGAGACCGTCAACGTCCGAGGACGGCTTCCCCGTGCTTCAGGAGAGAAAGTGGACGAAGGGGCGGTAGGGCAGGGCCGAGGGACTCCGGGCTGCCCAGGGCAAAGTGCTCCGCGGTTCCAGCACCACTAGCACATGCACACGACCTGTCCTCCCAGGTGTCTCTGGCTCCTCTGAGGCTCCTCTGACACCCAAAGCCCCAGGTGAACTCCGTTCATGCGAGAAACTGAGCAGAGATGTGGCTGTGCATCCCAATGCAAATGAGAGGATTCGAGTGCAATTCGGTTCTTACGGATTCTTCTCCACCCACCTCCCACCACCCTGAAAACACGCTGCAAATCCACAAGGAGGGAGGACAGAAGGGCCACCAAAGCGTCTCGTCCAACCATCTGCCTGAAGACTCTGGGTCGTCATTGCTGCTGGGGATCCACACCTGTCATTCCAGCACGTCACGGAAAGCTAGATACTGGAGGAGGTGGGCACCCACAGGGGACAGCTCCATCTGGAGGAGGTCTGCCCAACAGGAAGGCGAGGGTGGCTGCGTCACCAGAGACCCTTGCTCAGGGGATGGCATCTGTGAGGGAGCTTTTCCTGGCTGTCTGCCCTGACCCCGTGTTTCCCGACACGACACCCTTCTCCGAGATTCAGAGAAGGTGATGGTTACAGTGGAGGTCGGCCTCGCCGGGTCAACTCAGATCCACCTCCCTGGGTTGTCTTCCCTGTGCACGCACATGCCCCACGCTGCCATGGCTCCGCTCTCGTTTTCATACTGTGGGGGTCCAACGGGAATTCATTTCACATGTTTCTATGTTCATATGTGTACCTCTGGGGTCTCTGGGCACGTTATGGGGTATGTCGATGCATACAATAATACAATATGTGATGACCAAATCGGGGTAATAAGCATTTGCCTCACCTCGACACCAGCCAGGCTTTTGTGCAGTGTGGAGGACATTCAAAACCCTCTCTCCAGCTCTCTGGAGATGCCCAATAAGTTTTGCCAACGGCAAGCTGGGAACCCGAGCCTCACTCCGTCCGTCCCTCTGCATTCTGGTACCGGTCATCCTCCCCAGCCGCCCTCCCCTGCCTCTCCCGGCCCCAGTGACCTCTGTTCCAGCCAAGAAGTCGGGGAGAGTGGGAGACGCAATTCTTCTTCTTTGCCGCCACCTTCCTTGTGGCTAACAAAGTGCTATTGGAAAGGCTAGAATAGGTGGACGTCTGAACAGAGGTCCAGAGGGACCCAGAGGTCTTCAGAAATCAACCCAAGTGGAGAGGAAACAAAGTCATCGTTATCTGGGAAAGGGCTTCCCCAGGAGAGGTGGCCGAGGATGGAGGGGAAGGGCCCTCTCTGCCTCTTCCCGCTGCCCAGATTCCAGGGGCTCCGCTGGGCAGCAGCGCAGAAGTTCTGTGCACTTCCCCTCTGTGCCCATCAGCTCTGTCCTGGTGTCCAGGACTCGCAGGACGGAAGGTCCCTCCTAACTAGCACGCCTCCTTAACGTGGGGATACTGAGCTTTAAATTTCTAAATTCAATTTTCTTAGACTTTCCATTTCGCTTTCCATGAGTAAAAGAGAAAAACTAATTAGGTTTTTTCTGACCAGCTCTGAGTCTGGGTCTGGATTTTGAGTCCCTTGGCAGGTGGCGGCCCTCCTGCAGCTCCAGACATACTGCTGGGTCTTTCTTTTGGTCTTTCTGTAACAGCGGGATGGGGCCAGGGCTCCTTCATTACTGGGGATTTGAAGAAGGACCAGCCCCTGCCCTTGCTGGCTCCACTTGTCTCTCCTTTGTCTTCTCTGATCCCCTCCTCTTCCCAGTTCATCTCGGAGAGCCTTTCTGCCACCCCAACCCGTGGTCAGCTGAGGCTGCCCCCAGCCACCCCCCCACCAGCAGGATCCTACAGAACCTGACCTGGGACCCGACGCCCGGCCAGCCTGGCCAGGACTGCTGGACGGGATGGGCTTCTTGCCCCACCCCAGGTCTCGCCTGTGCAACCCGGAGCCCTCTGAGGTCCCTTACTCTCTTCCCGTGTGGCCACACTTTCCTGTCCCCTCCGCGGTCTCTCTGCTGCTTGGGATCACAGTGCATGGCCTGATCTGGTTTGTTAGGGGCCCACGGGTCATGCCCCTGGCTTGGGACTCCAGCGATGTCCTCCCTGTCTGGTCCCGCCTCGTCCTGCCCCGGCCTCCTGAGTTGGCCTCCTGACACCCACGTGCTGTGCTGCCTCAGACCGCTGCACTGGGAGCCCCGCTGGGCCCGAATGTCCACCTGATCACATCTCTGTTTGCCCAGCGTCTGGGCCTCTGCGTGGTGTGACAGCATGATTCATGACGGAGGCTCCGGGTCCCGTGGGGCCTGCTCTTGTCCAGAGGGCCTGCAGGGTGAAGGCCAGGCACGCGGCTGTGGACCCTGAGACCACAGGAGGACGCTGAGCACCAGGGCTGGGCCCAGCTCCTGGGTGGCCACACTCCACACGCTGTCACCTGACCGCTGGCAGGGGTCACCACAGGAAGGACACGTCTGGAATCCCCTCCCCAAACCCCCACTGCATTCTGCCCAGCGCCTCTTTTAAAAATTTTTTTTTAATTTTAATTTTTTGGTATGGGGGATCGATCCCAGGGGTGCTTAACCACTGAGCCACATCCCTGGCCCTTTTTATTTTTATTTTGAGTCACAGTTTCATTAAGTTGCTTAGGGCCTCACTAAGCTGCTGAGTCTGGTTTGAACCCCCAGCCCCCCTGCCTGGCCTCCCGAGTCACCACGTCTGGCCCTTGGCTGGTTTTAATCTGCACTCTTCTCTCCATGGACCCCAGCCCTGGGCATGAGAGAGAGAGAAAGGCAGAGAGAGACCGAGAGAGAGCTAGAGAGAGAGACAGAGAGAGAGCCAGAGAGAGAGACAGAGAGAGAGCCAGAGAGAGAGAGACAGAGAGAGAGCCAGAGAGAGAGCCAGAGAGAGAGACAGAGAGAGAGACAGAGAGAGACAGAGAGAGAGACAGAGAGCCAGAGAGAGAGACAGAGAGAGAGCCAGAGAGAGAGCCAGAGAGAGAGACAGAGAGCCAGACAGAGAGCCAGAGAGAGAGACAGACAGAGACAGAGAGAGAGCCAGAGAGAGAGAGACAAAGAGAGAGCCAGAGAGAGAGCCAGAGAGAGAGAGACAGAGAGAGAGCCAGAGAGAGAGAGACAAAGAGAGAGCCAGAGAGAGAGCCAGAGAGAGAGACAAAGAGAGAGACAGAGAGAGCCAGAGAGAGAGCCAGAGAGAGAGAGACAGAGAGAGAGCCAGAGAGAGAGCCAGAGAGAGAGAGACAGAGAGAGAGCCAGAGAGAGAGCCAGAGAGAGAGACAGAGAGAGAGCCAGAGACAGAGAGAGAGCCAGAGAGAGAGAGACAAAGAGAGAGCCAGAGAGAGAGACAAAGAGAGAGACAGAGAGAGAGACAGAGAGAGAAACAGAGAGAGAGACATAGAGAGAAACAGAGAGAGCCAGAGAGAGAGACAGAGAGAGAGCCAGAGAGAGAGACAAAGAGAGAGACAGAGAGAGAGACAGAGAGCCAGAGAGAGAGCCAGAGAGAGAGAGACAAAGAGAGAGCCAGAGAGAGAGCCAGAGAGAGAGACAAAGAGAGAGACAGAGAGAGAGACAGAGAGCCAGAGAGAGAGCCAGAGAGAGAGTCAGAGAGAGAGACAGAGAGAGAGACAGAGAGAGAGACAGAGAGAGAGACAAAGAGAGCCAGAGAGAGAGACAGAGAGAGAGCCAGAGAGAGAGACAGAGAGAGAGACAGAGAGAGAGACAAAGAGAGCCAGAGAGAGAGACAGAGAGAGAGCCAGAGAGAGAGACAGAGAGAGAGACAGAGAGAGAGACAGAGAGAGAGCCAGAGAGAGAGACAGAGAGAGAGACAGAGAGAGAGCCAGAGAGAGACAAAGAGAGAGACAGAGAGAGAGAGAGAGACAGAGAGACAGAGAGAGAGACAGAGAGAGAGACAGAGAGAGAGACAGAGAGAGAATGGCCAAACTGCTGAGGCTCGGGGAATCTCTGGAGCTTGCGGTGGAGATGAGAAGTGAGGGTGGCTTGTGGGCGGTGTCCCCTTAAACTCTGCACTTCCCTAACGCACAAGAAGGCTGCCCCCACCCATTTCTGCTTTGGTGCCCTCTCTGTCCATATCTCCCAGTCTCCTGTCTCTCTTCCTACCTCTGTCTCTCTGTCTCTCACTGTCTCTCTATATCTGTGTCTGTCTCTCTGTGTCTCTGTCTCTCTGTGTCTCTCTGTGCCTCTCTCTCTGTCTCTCTCTATGTCTCTTTCATCTTTCTCCCTCTCTCTGTGTCTCTGTGTGTCTCTCTCTCTCTGTCTCTCTCTGTGTCTCTCTTTCTCTCTCTCTCACACTGTCACACACACACACTCACACACACACACTCACACACACTCACAAACACACTCACTCACACACACTCACACACACACTCACAAACACACTCACTCACACACACTCACAAACACAAACTCACACACATGCTCACACACACAAACACACTGACACACACACTCACACACTCTCACACACTCACACACACTCACACACACGCACACACACGCACACACACTGCTCTCCTCTATTCTCTGGTGTGAATCCCCCCAACTTCAAGGCACAGCTGGGCTGGCACAGGAGGGGCGCCAGGTCTGGGGGCATATGGAGAAGAGGCGGTGCCAGGTCTCGGCCGTCAAATGCTCTGTGTTTCCCTTTGCACAGAGAGAAAGTGTGTCCTGGGGCAGCGATCCTCAGCCGAGGACCCTGTGTTGAGGGAGGGGCAGAGGCCAGTCCAGGCTCTGAAAGACAAATCCTCCTGCCCGAGGCCCTGGGTGCTCTGGGGCAGCACTGGACCAGGAGGGAAGGAGGCGTCCTGCCTCCTGGTGACAGACCTAAGGTCTGTGAGATCTTCTCGTCCCCCACGACCTCCCCACGTGGCCTCAGGATGCGGAATCACCTCGTCCCCGTGTGCCCTGAAGGGCAGCTCCCCTGCATTCAAGGGTTCTCTAAGACCCTGCAGAACTACCAGGGCCCCTGCTTGTCTGGGCTTCACTGCTCCGGCCTGGCCACGGGAGGCCATCCCTCACTCACCGAGGGAGAGAAGGGTCCCAGCAAGCGCTGCCCGAGGAGGGCTCAGCACGGGGCCAGCCCTCGCCCAGGCAGGGGCCCTGCTCCCGGAGCCCAGTGCCCACCTGGACCAGCGCTGCTCCTCAGCGCTCCGGCTCCGCCCCAGGAGAAGTCCAGTGTCCACACGTCGCCTGGGTGGGAAACCCAGACACCACCGTGTGTCACCAAGATGGTGCCCGTCGCCGTGGCCGGGCTCCTGGTGCTCGACGGGGTGCGCTTTCAAGCGCAGACTTTCCAGCCCTGCGGTCAGGTGCTGAGCAGCGGCCAGGCCCTCAGGACTCTCAGGATCTGTTGGCATCTTTGAGGCCACCATTCAGTCTCCGGCTGCCGGTGTGGCGGGGCGCGCTCGGCGGCTGGCGCCTGGGCTCTGGGGAGCATCTGGCCGGGCCTCCCTGGGGAGCGGTGGCAGCCCTTCCGCCTTGGCAGGCAGTGAGTCACTGCTATATTTGGTAACGAGTGCCAGTCCTTCTCTGGCAGGTTAATTAATATCCATTATTCAACAGGGGAGAAAATGCTGAGTTGTTTATCACTGGTTCATTAGTTTTAGCCAAATAAAGGATAAACATAATTACTCTCATAAACTACTGTGACAGAGCCTAAGAATCATAGGGTTGAGAGTGGCTGCCTTCGGGAAAGCCCCGGAGGGAGCGGGACCCCGTAGTGGCCCTTCCTGTTTGTCCCCTCGGCTCCGGCTCCTGTGGGCCGAGAAAGTTCCACAAAAGCGGACCTGAGCCCGAGTTCCAGGCTGCCTCTGTTCAGTGGAGGTTTCTGACCTCGGGTCTTAGGGCCCACGTGGCCGTGGACACTCGTGGCTGCTGCCGCTCTCTGACAAGCAGAAGGCCCCCCTCTGCGTTTCCTGGTGACGCCTCCCTAGGTCCCCTGCCCTGCCCTGTGGCTCTGGTGCCCGCAGCACTGACACCTGCAGCCTCGGGTTCCGCTTCTGAAAGCCCCCCCCCCAATCCCCTCTGTACGGACTTAACTGTGCCCACAAAAGAGCACGTGTTAGAGGGGGACCCCAGGAAGTCTGTGTCTGGAGTCGGGGTCTATAAGGAGGCAACAGAGGAGGGTGGGGCCCTGGTCCAGTGGGATCAGTGTCCTGGAAGAAGAGGCTCCAGGAGGTTCGCCTTCTCCATGCGCACAAACCGGAGGCCACGCGAGGACGCGGCAGCCAGCCGTCGGCAGGCCACGAGGGCCCCCGTGAGGGAACAGGCTTCAGCTTGTTGGTCTGGGACTTGCAGCCTCCGGGACCAGGAGAGGAAACTCCCTGTGTAAACCCCGTCCCGAGTATTGTGTTACAGACGCCCCAGCAGGCTAAGGTGACACAGACCCACAGACTAACCAGGACGCATCCACCCGCAAACACACGCACACACACACGTGCACACGGTGCACACGGACAGATGCCTGTCACTCATCCACGCCCTGCCGGTGTGTCTCCAGGAAGTAATTAGGAGGAGGACAACGAAGATCCAAGGGAAAGGGGTGCTTAGGTCAGGAGCTTACTTGTCCCCTGAAGTACTTGGGCACTCAGTACCCCACCTGCAGGGCCTGGATCCCCGCGGTGGGCGAGTGCACAGGAAGTCAGGCTCCGGAATGTGAACTTCAAGGAGCCAAGACTGACCTCGAGAGAGAAATTTAATTCAACACCCACAAACCTGTAGTGACCTTCTCCTCACGAATATGGATGTGACACAGGTGTGCATGTGGGTCCCCAAGGATGTGACGGGCTTCTGGAGCTCTGTTACTCGTTTTTGCTTAGAATTGTTGTCCTGGGGAAATGGAGTCTTACCCCCGTGGCCAGTTGCAGGTTGAGTTTTCGTGGAGCAGACAGCGAGGCCAAGTCTGGGACGCAGCATCCCAGGGAGGAGGAGAGAAAGCTCGGCCAGCAGAGGAAGGAAGGGACGGAGCCCTGGAGGGAGCCCAGCAGCTGGACAGGCCTCCACTGCCCAGGGCCTGGGCGTGGGCTGCCCCAGGAAGGCCCAACCTGCAGCACGGCAGCTCTGCAGGCAGAACCCCCTCCCCAGGAGCTGGGGGGCCGTCTCTGGACCCTCACCTGTAGCCAGGCCTGTTCCCAAACGTGACACAGATCGGGGCGGTTTGGACCCCACCCATCCATGTGAGTCACTGTGTCCATCCAGCAGTGCAGTTCAGTGTGTCAGCCACGCCACAGTATGCCATGTACGTGTGTACCACACACACACATGTGCACACATGCGCACACGCACACACGCGGGCACACACACACACACACACACACACACTGTTTTTAACAGGCACGCCTTTTGTTGGGCAGCTGCGCTCTTGATTCAGCACTCTGTTTGAACCACCCCCAGGCGCTGTCTGCTGGTCCTGTCTGGTGGCTCTAAGGGACGTGAAGAACCCCTCGTGCTTCTCTACCATCATTTGTGCCTTTGTGCCCTGGCTGGTGACATCGAGCTGGTTCCTTCTTGTTTCACTCTTACAAGAAAAGTTGCCATGGACACCTGCCCCTGCCCCTGCCCCTGCCCCCAGGAGTTGCCATGGACACCTGCCCCTGCCCTGCCCCCAGGGCTCCTTCAGGATGACCGCTCCCTTGGCCTTTCTGCCCCCACCACCAACCTGGTGCGCACAGCCCTAAACCCCGCCTGGAGTGCCTGGGCTGGTGGTCTCAGGGGCCATTCACCCTGGACGCGAAGGCCAGCCCTGGGAATCTGTGGCTGAACCCCACGGGCAGGCCGCCCACTCCCATGGCCAGGGCTGCAGCCCGCACGTGTCAGCTGGACCGCGCTCCCACGCCCGCCTTTGACCCTAAGTTTGTGGTGGAGGATTCTTTCCAAACAGAGAGACGTACAATCTGCATGCAGACGCGGCGAACAAAGGAAAAAGGAACAAGAGTCCAGTCGTCTGTTTTTAATGTAATCAACCTAACGATTGTTGTACTGCAGAGAGAGGAAGCAGGGAAACTAAGCAAAATAGAGCAGCCATCGCAGATGCCGCGGCTGGGGCTCGGGTTCCACCCACGGAGGCACCTGCCTCTCACCCAGCGCCTTCGTCCCTGGCCCCACCCTGGTGCCACTCGGCCGGCGCCTTCATCCCCTGCCCCTGGTTCCACTCGGCCGGTGCTGGACTTTAGGAACTCGGTGACACTTCCGCACCAGACGTGGGGGAGAATGAAAACTAACCACCGCAGTCGGCCAGGACGCCTCCAGTGAGGCGTGGACACCTGCCTGTCCCCACCCCAGGACCCACCACCACCCTCCGGACCCGGGGCCTGAAGGCTGGGCGTACTGGAAGTCCCCAGGGCCCCTGTGGGGACCAAAGAGAAAATGCCAAGCCCTGGCCCACGCAGAACTCAGGAGGTGCTGGACGAGGGTCGGGAGGGAGCAGCTGCCAGGCCCGGGGCGGTGCTGCTCCAAGGGTCAGGACGCAGCCAGTGGCCGTGCCAGGCTCCCGAGCACAGGACAGACGGGTTTCCTCAGCAGACAGAGGGTGAACACAGTAGGACGACTTCACCTTCAGCGGTGGATAGAAATACAAGTACATATGATTATGAAAGTGTGAATACATATGGAAATACTCATCCCTCGGTCCATGGAGGAAAAGAGTATCATGGTCATCATGGTCAGCGTTTTCTCAAAAAGTAAAGTGGTGACTATGGTGATTTTGGGTTTTTATTTTCCCCCAGTGCCATACAGAAGAGCTCCACGGAGCCAGAAAGCCCACCGAGGCCTGGAACCACGTTCTTCAGCATCCTGAGCTCTCACGGGACGCTGTGTGTGGTCAGCCTCTCTGGCCAGGGCTGGCCTAAAGGAAGTCCAGGAGGGAGGTCCGCTCCGTGTGCTGAGGGACTCGAAACCAGAGCCATTTTTTTTTTTTTTTTTTTGCTGAAGACAAATAGAAGAGCTGTCATGAGGTGGATGGGAGCTGCCCCAAGGGTCAAGTGTGAGACAGCGCGAGAAGGCGCAGTGGACAGAGGGTGGGGCAGTGAGGCCCGCACCAGTGGGTGAGTTAGTCAGGGGTTCACTGAGCGGTCACTGAGGCGGAGGGTGTGGCTGGAGGAGGTGGGAATGGGGCGCGGCTTGGGGGACATATCTGGCGAACGGAGCCTCGCTCTGCTTCTGGACCATCTTGTGAGCTGCTTCCCTCTGCCACCCTCTGCCACCGTGACGGTCAGCCTCACCTGGAGCCCTGAGGGACGGAGCCGGCCTTCTGTGGACTGACCTCTGGATCCGCGACCCCTCAGGGAAGCCCTTCCTCCTGGGCAGTGTGATGGGGTCCTCAGTCCCAGCAGCAGGAGAGCTGCCCAAGACAGGGCTCAGAGACCTTCCACAGCCAAGGACAACGGTGAGGGAACTCGGGAAAGGAAGGACCCCCGGAGACAGCCGGCCTCAGATGCCTTCTTCCCCGGGAGTCGGCCGATGTAGAGGCTGCTCGGCAGCTGGGGGGCTTCGCCGAGTCCCAGGGACAGAGGGAGAGACCCCACAGCCCCAGGCTCCGAGAACACACGCTCCCTCCACACACATGGCACCCAGGACCAGAGGGCTGGCGGCCAGTTTTCCTGCACCCGGGGCATCCTACCACTCGATCCATGTCCTCACTGTCCAGCTGGGGACATCTCCGGTCCCGCAGGCTGAGGGTACAGTCCCACAGACCTGCCTACTTCAGAGGCCACTGCACGTCTACGCCTCCTGACTTCTGACCAAGGAGACATGGGTCAGGGGTTCCCACAAGCTCTGTCCCAGGTTGGATGATGTGATGGATTGGCTCCGAGACTCGGGAGACCCTCGGCTTGCATTTGCCAGCGTAGATAAAGGGTACCATTAGGAACCCCAGGTGGAGGAGAGCAGAGAGCGGGGAAGGTGTGCAGGGCTGTGTGTGTGTGTCGCTCCCTTGCCCTCTCTGGGCCTGACACCCTCCAGCACTGACCCAAAGCTCACCCCAACTCCTTGCTCAGTTTGCTTAGAGCTTAATCCCAGCACCCTCCTGCTTCCCAGATTTAGAGAGGACGCTGAAAGTTCCAGCCCTCTAACCTCTGGGTCTTTCTGGTGACCAGCCCGTTCCTCAGGAGCAGAACCTAAGTCACTTCATTAGCATAGACTCAGGTGGGACCCAAAGGGATCACGCTGAATAAGGAGACATTCTTATTGTCCATGGAATTCTGAGGGTTTTAGAAGTTCTGTGCCCCTGACCAGGAACAAAACCCAGGAACATTTCACGTTATACAACAGGGTGCACTGTGGGGGCCCTCACCTATTCTCAAGACCCCTCAGGGCACGTACTCGGAGCATGTGCACAAGTTCCCCGAGTGGGACTGAGTCTTGCTTGACATCATCTTAAGTTCTCGGAAGGATTGCCGTGCCCTGTATAGCTGTCCATCTTTGTGGAAGAAATCAACATCACTGAAGATCAAAAATTAGTCTACAATGTTTTTGGATAAATCCCAACTCTTGAAAAAAATAACCAGGTAGAAAATAAGTCTGGACAATATTAATGAAAAGCAAGAGAAAGAACAGACATAAATAGACTCAGGAGAACTGGGAAATGGAAATGCCAGATACTGGTTTATAGTAACTGCAATTGTTATACTTCAGAAATAAAACAAGATGGAGACTCCTGACAAAGAAATAAAATCTATAAGAAAGAATCAGATATAAACTGAAAATAACAAGGATTAATATTAAAAACTCAATGAATGATTCAATAATAGATTAAACACCACCCAAAAGAGACTTAGAGGTCTGGACACTGGTCAGAAGGAAACACCCAGAGTCAACCGCAAAGACTGACAAAAGGATCGAAAAGGAAAATAACAACAATGAAGAGGCCCAGGACGTAAGTGCACCGGGGAGCTGGAGTCGGGAGTGGGGGGGCAGCATGGAGCAGCAGGTGTGAACAGGTCCCCTGAGAAGAGTCAAGGACTTACGGAAGGGGTCAAGCCACAGATCTAAGAAGCCAAGAAGAAAAATTAAGCCCCCCCCCCAATAAATAAAAATGGCACCACCCACAGGCATGTAGAGATGAGACTCCCTACAGCAATGGCAACCTTGAAGAGATCTTAGAAGGACTGGAAAGATCCTTGAAGAAAGACCCTCCGATCCCAGAGGACTGAAGTAGCCTGACAGGCACCTCCACAGCAGAGACCCGGGGACAGAGAGCGGACATTCACGGGCTGATGAGGTAATGGGCAGTGGAGAGTGGATGGGCAGGAGCGCTCCCGGCGGGGAGACACTGGGCCAGTGGAGTCAGAGCCTCGTCTTCTGCAGACCCCACCTGACGGACGCGCGGAGCCGGAGCGGCACCTGTGCATGAGAAGGAGCGAGGGCCGCTGGGTCAGGAGGACTGGGCTCACAGCCCCTGGCCCGGTCCACGGGGGACAGGAGCCCTGGTGACGTTCAGCCTGACGAGTCGAGGATGCAGGTCACAGGCTCCGAGGAAACCCCCCAAATAGTAGAAGAGCCTGTAGCCACCCTGCAGTGCCGTCTTGGTGTCCCTGAGGCCATGCGCTAACAGCTGGCTCCACAGAGGGGCGCCACAGGGGCCAAGGGGTGGGGCCCAGGGGGAGGCCTTCAGGTCATGGGGGACATGACCCGAAGGTGGACAGGGGGACCTCAGCCCCTTTGCTCCCTCTTTCCTCCACCTGGCCACGAGGTGACTAGTTTGGACCTGCCACGTACTTCCACCATGATGAGCTGCCTCACCACGAGTCCAACTGACCATGGATTGAAACCACTAAAACTGTGAGTCAAACAGACCTTTTTTTCTTTATAAGATGATGATCTCAGGTATTTGTTATAGTGGCGGAAAGCTGCCTGACATGGCAACCCGGCCCAGAGGGGAAGGGAGAAGCAATGACGAGGAGGTAATAATAGACACAAAGGAAGGGGGGCAATCAGGGTTGAGACACACCGAGATTCACAACAGTCGGACTGACTCAAACCCGTGTATCTGAATCCCACTAAATGTACCTGGACGACATGCCCCACAAACAACAGCAACGTGCCACTCACAAAAGACACAAATGCAAATAAGCACAGAGACGGGCTGAAAATAAAAGTGCGAAAGAAGACACACCACCCAAGACGGGCCGAGGCAAACAGCTGCCCACTAACACCAAGCAACGTGAACTTCAAGTCAGAAGCGTAGTTAGAGACACAGAGAGATGTCATTGTGAGATCACGTCCATTTGTAACGAAGGCGTAAAACTTATAAATCTCTGCCACTGGTTGCTAGAGCTTCAGACAGTTTTAACTTTCCTGGAGAAATCCAAAAAACTCGTAATGAGTTTGAGAGAAGAGTCCAAACAACTTCCTCAGTGAGTTAAGATAGGAAGGAGGGCTGGGCAGGGGCTCAGGGGGCTCAGCGGCAGAGCACTCGCCTCGCACCCAGGAGGCCAGGTCCGACCCTCAGCACCCCGTAAAGATATTGTGTCCATGATAAAGAAATAAATAAGAAGGAAAAGCAGCAGAGGCCCAGACACCCACAAAGGACAGAGAGGGCCACTGCTCCCGGAACACTCAGGCTTAGGTAATCATGGTGGTTGGCAGCGCGCGCGGCTTGACCCCAGGATGGGAAACCGGACCGTGACACCGTGGAGTCCTCAACATGGCCCAAGGGACACCAGCTCGATAAAGTCAGCAAGGGACAGAGTCCTGGGAATCATGTTTTCAATAAATGGTGGGGGTCAGCTTCTACCTGGAAGGAAAATGACCCCTACGTCATGCTAGCTCCCCCAAAATATCAACACCAGGTGGATCCTAGATCTAAAATAAAACCAGAAAGTAAAATCACAGACGTGCGTGAGCTTGCGACAGAGAACGTTTTATACAACAGGAAACAGAAACATTGAACGTAAAGAGAGGGAGTAAGAGTGACTCGACCAAACCATCCGGCTTGAAGGTGCTTCCCACGCAACAGAACCGCCGCCGTGCACACCCCTGACGACAGGAACTCAAGTCCACGCGCACCGCAGACGGCCGTGTGACCTGGAACCCTGTAAAGGTCTTAGTGTTCTGTGAAGAGTTTGAGACTCTCTGAATTGATTGTCAGTTCATAATCGTCTATGGCGTCTTTATTCTACTGTAGTTAAATGTGAAATAAATACTTGGTTCTGTGGCGTTTCCTGACACACAGAAGCCCCGGAGACAGGGTCGTGGGACAAGCTTCTGTTCTAAGATTGGCCGACCCCTGGTTCCTGACCCCGAGCTCCTAAGGCTTGGAGCTCCCCGAGGGGTGGAAGTTTCCGACCCAGAGCTCCTGGGTTCCTTGGAATTCCCAGTGAGCTGCGGCTCCCTAAGAGCCGATCCTTGTTGCAATGGGGGTCTCTGGTGGGGCTCCTGGTTAGCCTTGGGATGGGGCCTGGCTACCAGGAGGACCAACCACGTGCTTAGAGTCTGGACCGTTCTGACCCACCCCAACCTCCCGGAGAGGAGCGGGGCTGACAGTGGAGCTGGTCCCAGTGGCCGATGACATGATCCAGCGCGTCTGCACAGAGCAGCCACCCACAGACCCCGCAGGAGGCAGCTTGGATGAGGTTCTGCAGAGCTGAGCCCAGGCTGGGCAGTACCTGGAGGTGGGGCAGGAGTGGAAGCCCCAAGCTCCTCCCGGCCCCTGGCCTTGCACCGGGCTGTCATCTGTGTCCTTCGTAACATCATGTCCAACAACAGTTAACTCAGTCACCCTGAGCTCTGTGAGCCACTGGAGCAAGTTAATTGAATGCCCAGGGGCCAGAGGTCATGGGACACCAATTTATAGCTGGCTGGTCAGAAGCACAGTGACAACCTCTCACGTCACCTGTGATTGTCATCTGAAGTGGGAGCACGGGACCCGGGGACCCGACACATCTCTGTGTAGATGGTGTCAGGACCAAGCCGCTGACCCAGGCAGCTGGGGCCTGCTACAATCCTGCCTGCTTGTGCCCGGGCTTCCCCGTGTGGAGTGGCACGTGACAGCGGAGTAGGACAGCACTTCCAGCTGTTCTATTTTTGATAGCACTATTCCTGGGGATCAAGGAGGACAAACTATGTGAGGGGTGCCTGGCAGCCCTCCACGTCTGTGCCTAGAGCGCACTAGTGAGCCGACCTGTAACAGGTAGGATGCTGTAACAGAAAGACCCAGAACGGGAGGGGTGCAGCTGATCGAGATGATTCATTTTCCCACACGTGGCCCAGCACTGGTGGGGCCCAGCATTGCAAGGACCAAGCCTCTTTCTGACACCTGTTCTACCATCCTTTCTCCATGCGGCTCCCTTGTCATGGTCCAGGATGGCTGCTGGAGATCCACCCACTGACATCCCATTGCAGCTTGTGGGGTTCAGGGAAGGGAGCAAGGAGGGAGGGCATGCCCCTCTGAGGTTTAGGGCACAGACTGAGCATACTTCATTCCTACCTACTGGTCGTGGGTCAGGATTTAGTCACATGAACACACCTAGCTGCAAGGGAGGCTGGCAGCAGCACTACCCAGCTAATGTATTGGCTTCTTCCACTAAAGCAGAAGGGGGCGTGGGTACGGCAATGGCTCCGGCTTCAGTGGCTTTGCGTCCACGGGCTGCGTCATGCTGCGTGTTAGAGCAGAGGCAGTTTCTGGAGAACAGTCCTCGCAGACCCACCCCCCCCCCCAGCGGCAGGCTCACAAGACCAGCTCTGCAGGGCGGCAGGGCAGAAGGAGCGGGTGCCCCTCCTGCTGCCTCCTGGGAGCCAACGCCAAAGCCCGCCCACCTGGGCTCCCCCCAGTCTCTCGCTGGCCCGCTACTTCCTCCAGGTTTCGGAGCCTGGTTCCGGAGCCGGTGTTGCTTCCTCCTGGAGACACCTAATGAAGAGGCACCTCACCAAGGGCTGCCCTCGCGTCTCGGCACAGGATTCTCATTAGGGAAGCTGGGCCAGGTGATCACTTATACCACGTCTATAATTAAAAATTCTGAAAGCTAATTACGTTATCCATCAGTGTTCCCATGTGCCGGGGCGGAGGCCCTGACCGCCCTGAAGCCTGGTTCTCTCTCCTCCTGCTCCTCTCTCTGGGCCTGATGCTTTCTCTCCCTGTGAAAACTCCCCCTCCCCCAGGCCTGATTGTCCCCTGCAGTGCTCCAAGGACCCAGCTGTGGGAAGAGCCACTTGTTCGCCATCTTTGAAACGAAAGGAAGTGCCAACAATCGCTTCATCCTAACCCCTCGCCTCCCAAACACTCACCGAGATGGGAGCCGAGCTGCAGCGCCCTCCCAGCCTCGGCCGGCTCCTCTCGTCCTTCAGCTGAAGGACTCTCCGGCGCCTCCTGTCAGGGCCGCTCCGCGTCTCCTGTAAACACCGCGTGTAATTAGTAGCCATTAGTTCCAGCAGTGGCTCCAACAAGGATGAAACCAAAATATCACAAGTTCCATTTAATTACAGTCACTGCGTGGAGAGGGCCCCCCCCACCTCCTCGTGCAAGTTGATCATGGAACCCCAGACCAAGCAAAGGAGAGAAGTTTCCGTGACACCCTGACGTCGCACGGAGTGCACAGCGTCCTGCTGGGTGCACAGCGTCCCTGCCGTGGGCAGGTGAGTGGGCCGGCGTGGACCTCTCCTCTGGAAAGTGCCCTGCAGGCTGTATCTCCAAAGCCCAAGCTGACTTCAGGCACGAGTGCCAGCAGGGACTTCTGGCTTCGTATGACACCTGGCGGGCGGCTTCCCGCTGGAAGCGTTGGGAGAAAGGACACCCAGGCCACCAAGCTAGAGCTGGGCTCCACCCCAGGAGTTGGCTCTGGTCGAGGGAAAAAGGCGCTACACCTCCCAGACTCACCACGGTGGCACAGCGGAGCAGCGTCGCCACCCACCAACCTCATCAGCTTACGGAGATTCTCTCGCAGCCCGCCTGGCTGCACGCACCTGGCACCGTTCACCTGAGGCCTCCTGCCTCACCACATGGCCAGGAGGCGCTCCTTTTGTCAGGCTCAGAGGTGCTCCGGCTCTCCCGGGCACAGGCTGCAGGGCCACTGCAGGAGCACCAGAAGGCAGGAGAGGGAGGGAAGGTGGGGGTGGCGGGGAGGGGGGTCCTCCTCCTGGCAGGTGCTGGCCGCAGGGAGGTGAAATTTCGTCTAGGCACAGCAGAGCTGCTTTACAAGACAGACCCTGGGCATCTGACCGCGGCTTCTGTCTTCCATCTGCACTTCTCAGGATGAATTCCAAGCTCATCTCAGGTGGAGAGGGGATGGGATCAACAGCAGTGCAACATGTTTGCATATGAATCCCCAAGCCAATGAAATCCTTCTCGACGACGGAGACGCAGCGCACACAGGAATAATAGGTTTTGATTGTGCAGTCGGCCCTTGGTATCCACCGGTGCCGTGTCTGCAGGTCACACCAAGGGCAGATGGAAAATGTTTAGAAAAAATCGCATCTGTTCTGAGCAAGTTCATCCTCTCCTGTCACTTTTCCCTCAACCACACACACAGCACAACGACAACTCGCCTGGCATTTATGTTCTGGGGGTATTGTAAGTGATCCAGGCAGGAGAGGATGCCTGTAGGTTATATCCAAACAGTGTCTCACTTTACACAGGGACCTGGACACTCGTGGATCGGGTATCCACAGGCTCCTGGAACCCGTCTCCATGATGGAGAGAAGATCCCAGGTCTCTAATCACAGCAGTGTACCTCTGTGTGCTTCTGAGCTGTGGTCACGTACCTTGCCGTGGCCCAGGGCTGTGAGCAGACTGAGGCGTGTAGGCTGAGCGGAAGGCCACGGGTGTGAGCCATGTCTGAACACGCGCTGGCTGCGGCAGGGCACCCTGCCACGCCACAGCAATGTTCCAAAGAGGGTCCCCTGGCTGGCAGGGACCCCGGGTGAGAAGGGAACAGGCAGAGCCTCCGGAGGTCACTGAGAGACGGGTAACCTGAGAGAGAACTTCACACGTCTTAGCCGAGACCTAAAGATGGCTTTTTGTAGAGTGACAGAGTCTGTCCTGACTGAAAATACAGCAGACACCCGCGAGGGGACACACCAGGGGGCCAAACAGACTGCAGATCTGAGGAGTTACTGCCGGTGGCTACGGTCACACCAGGCAAACAGACTGAAGGCAAAGACAAAGAGAAGACCCTGAACTGCCCAGAGAAGAGGAGATGGCCTCGGGCAGGCGCCTTGGCTGGCAGAACTTTCAGTGGCAGCAACTGAGCCGGGGACGAGGGGGACATCCTCACTCAGCATCACTCATCACAGACACGGAGGGCTCTCCTCGACGCAAAACGCTCAGGAGTGAGGGCCAAAGAATGGCCGCCCCAGAAGAAAAATATTAAAATAGAAAACTAACGTAAGCTAAAGGGTGTATTTTGGGGGCAAAAAGAGGAAGAAACACCAGGTGAGTGATCTAAAAATCAAGAGGAAAGAGCAAAAATATAAATGAATCTAAATAGATATTGGCTGAAGAAAACAATCAAGTCTATTTGGAGATTAGAAGGATACAGAGTTAAAATTCATGACCCGGGTAGTGTTGTGGGGACAGACGAGGCAGGGCACCAAAGGCGGCAGGACACAGTGTTATTTGGCAGGTTCAGGGGGCACAGCTTCTGCTGTAATCAATCAATCCATCCCCTGAACCCCGAGTTCAGGGAGTTGCAGAGTTTCATACCCAGGTGTAAGAGGAGGGGCTCAGAGGTTCAGAGTCTGCAGAAGTTCACATGAAGCAGCTTTTTCTCACTGTTCTGGGCAAGTTAACCCTCCAAGGACCACACCTGAGAAGGGGAGAGCTGCTTCTCCCCTCTCTCTCCTCCCCCTGCCAGCTGTTACCATGGGGCCCAGGTGTAACTTATCTTAAAAATGTAGACATCCCTGTGAAGCCCAGCTCAAGGCCAGAGGCTTTGTTTGCACACTTCTACAAAGTACTGTACCGGATACATTTGTGAAAAACTAGTGAGGGGTGTCCAGCACCTGGAGGGCTGGTATCTTCCCGGCCAGTGGCCAGGTAAGCAGGGCGACACGGAAATAGGAAGCTTATCTACAATGGACTCTCTTGCTGACAGTCCTAAATCAGCCCTGGTGAAGAGGGCTTTTCTGTGAAGAAAGGGGTGCCCCTTCAGTAGCTTACCAGGAGATGAGATTCAGGGGTTCTAAGGATTCTGTGTTGTTCAAGACTGTAGGAAAACTATTGACTGACTTGCAACTTGCCGGGATAGTGTGCGTCATAGTTCTGCAGTCCCCACAAGGAAGAGAGCGTGTACTCCGGAACAGGAGGGGAGCAAGGACCTGGGAAAGCAGGTCAGTTCAAAACACCACGGCAAAAAAGAAACGGAAAGAAACAGAAATGTCAGATGAAAAGGAAACGCTATGTTTGGGATCTGAGTGTCCCCAGAAGCTCAACGTGAGACAACGCAAGAAGGTTCAGAGGAGAAATGACTGGGTCCCCAGAACCTTGGCCCTCAGTGAAGTGCTCACCTGCTGGGATGTGCCGCAGTCTGGCTGGGCACAAATCACAATCCACTCAAGCAGGAACAAACTTTATTTCCGAACCCCCGGTGAACCCCAAGCACATGGCCTTCTCCTGGGACACACCACCCACCAACGGGAAATTCCTCCTCTAGCACTTCCCCAACCAACGAGAACTCCCCAGGAATCACAGAGAACTCCAAAGTAGCAGGCGCCTGAGGCGGACAGCAGGGGTCTAATATACAATTGAATACACAGCTTAACATTGAGATGATAATGGTATCATCTCAATGGCTTGCTGGCATCACCTCTCAACCACTCCTTCTGGCAAAAATGCCACGCCTCATTCCCACTGGCTGTGGCTCTCAGCAGGGATTAACTGGGTGGTGGCTGGAGGCTGGTGGGTGTGGCTGGAGGGGCGGCTCCTTGGGGCTGTGGCAGTGGGGTAGATACTTGTGTCTGGAGGGTGGAGTCTCTCTCTGCCTCCTGATCCTTACGTGAGCTGTGTCCCTTGGCCACACTCTTTCACTATAACCTTCAGCGTCACCTTGAGCCCCAGGAATGGAGCCTGCTGTCAATGACTGAGACCCTGAAACCGTGAGCCCCCAGATAAACTTTTTCTCCTCTACAACTGTTCTGGTTGGTCTTTTAGCTGCAGCAACCTGTTTTAGTTACTAAAGCAGGAAGGAATAAAATTATGTAATATGAAATGAATGAAAGCGTATCAGTAAGTATAGTCCACACAATAGAAATATTGCCAAAGGCTTCTCACAGGCAACATGCTTAAAACCAAAGATTACAGCAAGGTTAAAGATAAAAGGGTAGAAAAAATCATATTTGACAAGTAATAGAAAAAGCTGGTTTTACTATTATACCAGACAGAAAGGATTTGAATGCAGAACTGTTACCAGAGAGGAAGAGGGTCATTCACAGTGACAGATGTTCCAATGACTAGGAAGTCACGAGGATTCCACTAAGCAAGCACCTGCTGACATCGGTCACGCTGCGTAAAGCCAAGCCTGAAAACATAAATACAAATAGAAATACACAAACACGAATAGATAAAATAATAGATAAAATCATCAGACAGAATAGAACATACGTAGCACATTTCGTTTTTTTTTTATTGGTTGTTCAAAACATTACAAAGCTCTTGACATATCATATTTCATACATTTGATTCAAGTGGGTTATGAACTCCCATTTTTACCCCATATACAGATTGCAGAATCACATCGGTTACACATCCACATTTTAGCACACGTAGCATATTTCAATAAGCCAATTTTAAAAGCCCAACTTAACGGACATACAGAGTACAACTTTGAGAGAGTACACGGTCTTTCAAGCACATGAAGCGATAAATCAAGTCTCAATAAAAACAAAGGATGGATACCACATGGAGCGTCTTCTTAAATGGAAAATAGTCGTTAGAAATCAATTCTTAAAGATAACTATGAAAATCCTCCACGCCTGTAAGTTAAAAGTCTGTTTCTAAGTAACTCTACAGTTTTGGAATAGGCCATGGCAGAAATTAGAATAAATACAGATTTTAAAATGGTAAATCATACATATAGAGGGTCATTGACATAAAGCCGTAAGTGCTGATGTGACAGAGAATAGAGCCTGTGGCTTCCTAAGCCTAGAGTTCCACTAAAGACCACAGAGAATAACAGAACAGAGGCAAAAACAAGGAAGACATGTTTAAATGCAAAAGAGAGAATTAAAATTAGGAAAAAAAATAGAGACCACAAAGCTAGCCATGTTGGATCTTTAAGAAGCCTAATACAATTGACGACCTTTGACAAGATTTATTAGAAAAGGAGGAAGGCGCAGAGAAAACCCTTCAGGAGGCTGTGGCAGACACCAGCGGACCCACGGGTCGATCCGCTTATTCACCATCCAATCAAGCCACGGCCCTCACCAAAGAGCCCAGGGACAAATAATTCCACATTTTAAAAATACCAAAATGCAGGCAAGACAAAGGACGCCGGGTCCACTGGATGCAACCCACCCAGCCAGCCACACTGTGTCTGCAGAGAAGTCTGTGAGGCCGTGTCAAGACAGCCTGACGTTTTCTTTCAAATCTTAAAATATTAACCAGGCTAATCCAGCATGATGTGAAACGCTAATAAATCATGAACAATCTGGGCTTATCTCCGACAGGCAAGGTGGATTTAGCATTAAGACATTACTTAAGGCAGTTTATCACATTAGTGGATTAAAGGAGAACAATCACATAATTATCTCAACAGATGCAGAGAAAGGGTTTCTGATAACTTCTCACACTCGTTGGCAGCAGACTTCTTAGCAAACTTAGAAAAAGGAACTTTTAAACTGTGGGAGAGAGGAGCTTTAAAATGTGACGGCAGATCTCCTGGTCAGTGAAGGAGGCCCCCTGCACTGTGTCCAGTGTCACACCGAGAGCCGCAGTCCAGTAGTCAGGCAAGAGAAATAAAGTCAGAGAAATGGAATGAAGACAGGGAAACTGTCCCTTGCCTGTGACTTATGCTGCAGAGATGGCGTCAACTCTAGCACAATGTGGCTGGGCTCTGGGGACCCGCAACGCCGCAGGGACCCCACGGGCTTTGGAAAGGCCTGTGACACCAGGAGGCTCTCTGGGCTGGTCCAGGAACTGGCCAGAGCAGGTGAAGGAGCCGCTCAGCTGTTCACTGGGCTGTGTGGCGGACCAGCATGGAGGCCACCTGTGGGCCTTGGGCTTGAGTGGTGTGCGCTTGTGACCAAGGAGAGGCACCCGGGGTCTCTTATCAGCTGCCAGGAACGTGGGGCGGATGAGCAGGGGACGGTGCAAGGCAGAGGACACTGGAATATGGGCAAAGGAGTGAGACCCCCTTCCGCCATCCCCAGGGACTGACGTGGAAAAGCTGGGTACTGCTCAGGCCGAGCGCCCACAGTGCTGCGAGAACTGAGGGAAGTGTCTAACAAGGGATTTCTGTAGAGACTCCATTGTATCTCTACACACCTGCAGCGACCAACAGAAACTTGAATTTTAAAAAAACAATTGATATTTGCAAAGCACCCAAAATATAAATAACTCGGAAATAATCTAAATATAAAAATATATCAGTGAAAACATGTGACACGTAAATATGATAAAAATACGATATATAGTTCCATAATGTGTAAAATGCTCCCTAGAGAAAAATGGCAGAATTTTAATGAAAGAGAGATATTTTCAAAGATCCAATAACAAGCCCCCCAGTTCTGCCCAAATTAAATGAAATTCTATTCAAAACTCTTTTAAGGTCTTCACGGAGAATGGAAAAACCCAAATTTTAAATTCACAAGAAAGTGGAGGTATCTCCAAACATTCCGGAGGGCTTCGAGGGATAGACAATGAGCCCCGTCTAGAGTCAAGGCTTAGTCTGAACCTCTATGACCACGTGAGCCGTGGGAGCTGCACTCGCTGCGTGGCCCCGGGACCTGTGCTGTACAGGACCCTGCAGCAGGGCAGCGCACTGGGAGGCCGGAGCAGACTCTTCTGTCCTTCCACCAGCTGATACGGGGTGTCTGCCAAAGGCCCAGTGGGGAGGGCTTGGCCCCCGTGCAGGGTTCAGAGGTGAGGCTTTGGGGATGGGTTATGAGAGCTCTTGACCCCGTCCATGGATTGACCCATGTATGGGCTCATAACTGCAGAGATTATTGGCAGGTGATGGAAACTGTGAGAGGTGGGCCCAGGTGGAGGAAGTCGGTGGCTCAGAGCACTCTCCAAGGGTGTGTCCTGTCCATCCCCTTTTGTGTGTGCGTTCTCTCTCTCTCTCTCTCTCTCTCTCTCTCTCTCTCTCTCTCTCTCTCTCTCTCTCTCCTTCCTGACCTCCATGAGCAAGCAACTTTGCTGCACCATGAAGCTCTCTGACCTACCACAGCCCTGAAAACCATGGAGTTGGCTGATTATGGACTGAAACATCTGAAACCAGGAGCTAGAATTAGCTTTCCACTCTTTAAGTTACTTTTCTCAGGTATTCTGTCACAGTGTCAGAAAGCGGACCCACAGTTTCCTTCTATTTCTTAGTGTGGGCAGTGGGTAAATGAATATTCTTGTCATCAGTCTTTTAGTTATTTGTTCTTATTTCCATCTGCTCTTTCTGTGGTTATAAAACATTCACCAATTTTTAAAAATAAGTCTAGAGGGAACAAAGAACAAAGATGATATGCGGAGAGTCAAATAAATCACGTAGAGAAATAATTTTAGTTGATCTCTCAAAATGTAGAGAAAGAAGAAACGGAGATGGAGTGAGGAGGGAGGACATGCCCGGCCCTGCAGCCCAGATGACCCTGAAGTGGGTAGAAGGAGTTGGGTCAAAGACAAAGGGAGGGAGAGATCAAGGGGCCGCCATCTTCCTCTGCTGCATTTCTGTGGGACCAGCCGCCATGTCTTTCTGGTGAGGTAAATGTCTGGGCCCTCACACCGCAGGCCTGTAGCCAAACTGCCTCTCGCGAGTGACGGAGCCCTCTGTGCTCAGGAGCTGTATGATCCAGACACACCTACTCCATCAGACAGACAGATGGGCACTGTGAGAACTCAAGGGTGGCACTGAAGAGCTTTGTCACCTGGACACCATCTCCAAAGGCAAAGGTGGGGGACACTCCTGGGAGAGCTGCCCGGATCAGTCTTCATCTGCTTCTACCACTGCCACAAGGGCTTCCTGCGGGAAGCTCTTCCTCCTGTCAGATGACGGTTCTGGGAAATTCAACAACCCCGGAAAAGCAAATAAACAAAAATGTGAAACACCTGTCCACATTCTATTCCTGTATTTGTAAACAATGGCTCAATGTGTTCCACTGTTTTCATCCATATTCGGAGGAACACTGGGGTGGCACAGGGTCACCTCAACCGTGCTGCAAGTGATTTTCCAAAGTTTGAAGCTCGGTAAAAACAAAATGTGCTTCCAGAGATATTCTATGCTAACATTTATCTTCCTGGAGACACCCCAACCCATTGATAATGAGCTCAGGACAAGCCCGGGGTTGACCCAGTGTTGACCCAGCCCCCAAATCAACTCATTACCCTTCTCATGCATCACCAACTGGGCAGCCTGGGCTTCTGTGAGGATCCACCTGCAGCTTGGCCTTTCCGTGTCCAGTCCCACAGGCCGATAGTGGTGAACTTGTGCACCCGAGTATTATGGTCAATGAAGAACTCAGGCTTGGCTGTGCCCAGGTCTGACCCAAGGTTCTTATAAAGAAAAAACTTATTCAATAACTCTTCTTAAAACACAAGAAGACTTTATTTGTACTAAAGAGTTGATCACACCAGGCAGAAGGACCTCTGGGACTGCACTGGTGTTTTACAGTGGGGTCGGGGGTAGGATTGGGCTCTGGTCTGCGTACAGCATGGACAGGAACAGGGGGAGGTCAGTTAGGGGAAAATGTCTAAAAGGAAGCAGGAGGGGCAGGGGGCTGTGGTCAAGTTGATGTAAAGGGTTCTAATGAATCCTTTAGAGTGACCAGCCATCCCCTGGGGCAGGGACCCTGAGCAGAGATGGAGGGTGACCATATGTCAAGGGCAAGGGCTTAGTGATAAACTGATGTAGCAGGGTTTTTACCTAAAACTGGACTCACAAGTCAGAAGATAGATGAGCTCAGGCCAAGGTTCAGGATCCACACCCAAGCTGGACCAAGTGCAGAATCTGCATCAGGAAACAGCTCGAAGGGGATCGCAGGAGAGTTCACCAGTGATTCCGTGGCATTGCAGGTGCTCCGGTTGCTTCAGTCACGTTTCCTGTGTGACCCAAAGACCTGACAAGAACAGGAGAGAAGGAGACGTGTCCTTGGGGCTCACAGTTTCAGAGGTCGCAGTCCCTAGGAGCTGACTCTACTGATCTGGGTCCCAGGTGAGGCGGAGCATCACTGCAGAACCAAGTGGAGGAGGAGAGCAGCCCAGGACATGACAGCCAGGAAGGGGGGGGAGAGGGAGAGGGAGAGAGAGAGGGAGGGAGAGAGAGGGAGAGGGGGAGAGAGGGAGAGAGAGGGAGAGAGAGGGAGAGAGAGGGAGGGAGAGAGAGAGAGGGAGGGAGAGGGAGAGAGAGGGAGAGAGAGGGAGGGAGGGAGAGGGAGAGGGGGAGAGAGGGAGAGAGAGGGAGAGAGAGGGAGGGAGAGAGAGAGGGAGGGAGAGGGAGAGAGAGGGAGAGAGAGGGAGGGAGGGAGAGGGAGAGAGAGAGGGGGGAGAGAGAGGGAGGGAGAGAGAGGGAGAGAGAGAGGGAGGGAGAGAGAGGGGGGGAGAGAGAGGGGGGAGAGAGGGAGAGAGAGGGAGGGAGGGAGAGAGAGGGGGGAGAGAGAGGGAGAGGGGGAGAGAGGGAGAGAGGAAGAGGGGGAGAGAGGGAGAGGGGGGGAGAGAGGGAGAGAGAGGGAGGGAGAGAGGGAGGGAGAGAGAGGGGGGGAGAGAGGGAGAGGGGGGGAGAGAGAGAGAGGGAGGGAGAGAGAGGGAGGGAGAGAGAGAGGGGGAGAGAGGGAGGGGGAGAGGGAGAGAGGG